>NC_143395.1:423232301-423513696 GCF_052110815.1 Crocodylus siamensis | reverse complement strand
TTCACCCGCTGGGCCTCCAGCTCCATCTTTTTCAACTCTAGCTCCTACTTGAGCTTGCTCTGTCACTCCCGCTCTTCAGCGTCTAGCCATATCTGGTACTTCCAGCGTTCCTCCATAGCGGGTGATCCCTCGGAGGGCCGTGGACTTGGCGTGTGGGGATGTGATTCTGGGGAGGACTCAGGAGTTGGTGTGCGTGAAGGGGCTCTGTGGCTGAGTCATTGTTGCACAGGAGTTTAATCAGCTCCTCCTTCTTTAGCCCTTTCTTCACTGGAAGGCCTGTCCCTTCTTCCAGTTCTTTTAGTTCGGGCATGGTCATTTGGACATACTCGTCCAACATCCTGGCCATCTACACTATGCAGTCAACCCAATGCTAGATTAGAAAATGTCTGCTCAAGGGATTTCAGTGACTCTATTATTCTTCCCAAATTATGCCCATAATACAGCAGGGTATTTGGATCCCACCACTGCCACAATGTGTGGCGGGCCAGTAGGGGGCACTCCTGCGCTGAGCCGCCCACCTCCCAGGCTCTGGGTGCCTCCCTGGGGGCGCCTCACGTCCCACTGACCCCTTTCCTGGAGCACACTCGCTAGCCTGGGGGTAACATAGCTGGCACGAGAAGGGACTCACTCTCGGCCCTGTGTCCTCAGGGAAACACAGGCCTAACGTCCTACGGGTACACAACCCAGTACAGGCACTCGGCCCCCAACTTGGGGAAGTGCCCCAAAAAATGAAAGTCTCTCTTAGTTTGCAGACCTAAGGGGTCTCTTGGGCATAATTTAGACCCACCCCTCAAGAAGTCTCCCACGCCGGTCACAAAGGAGAACTTTATTGATTACAGGGGTAGGGGGAAAATAGGGCACAAGATAGAACAATATCATGGAAATCCCATAGAGCAAAGCAGTCCGGCTGAGGTAGCCTTCTGGTCACGCATCCGAGTTACCGCTAGCTAGACATCTACCCAGATCTGGAGTCGCTTACTCACAAGTGTCATGGAGACACTGGTGGAAATTCCCTCTGGAGGCAGGCCGTTTCCCGCTCATGAGTTTTGGGGGAGAGAGCCAGTTTCAGATGAGAAACTCCCCTGAGTCCGCCGCGTGGCTGCTGCCCTCCTCCTGCGCAGTCTTGACTTGTACACCCCCGTGACCTCATTCCCCTGGGCCAGTGGAGGCCCGGTCCGGTTGGCTGTCGGCCAACCAATTCAAAATATATCACCAGCTGCCGAGACTCTAGCCCCCTGCCTTCTCCCCCGCCCAGGCAGCCCATACCAGTCCCGCAGGCGGAGGGAGCCGGTCGGCGCCAGACAGGGTGCGGCCCTCCTCGTCAGCACAGGGGCAGGGAGCAGACATTTAGGGGGAAACAGAGGTGTCTTCCCCCCCGCACTCATCCCGGGCTGGTGGTAGCCGCGCGGCAGGGGACCGGGCTGGATGACATCTCCGCTGCCGGCGCCGCCAGCTCCTGGTCCCGCCCCGCCCCGTCCCGTCGCAGGCCCCGTCTCGCGGGGGGAAGCTGCCGCTCGTGCACACGGCCCCGCAGGGAGGCGGCGCCCGGGGGGGCGACACCGCGTGCAGAGCTGCGGGGGCGACGCTCAGCACCAGGCGCAGGCGCCGGCGGGGGGGGCGGGGCAGCCGGTCCTCCTGGCCCCGCCCCGGGGGCGCTGAGGGGCCGCAGCGGGGGTCGGCGCCACCACGGGCTGCGAGCTCCGGCCGGGGCTGCGGGGCCTGCCGCCGCCGAGACCCCGCCCCGCGGAGACCCCCGTGCCCCCCCGCACTCCGCGCCGCGGGGAGAAGAGATGGCGGGACGCGGGGGAGGGGGGGCGTCCCGGGGCCGCTGGGATGGGCCCGGACGAGGGGGGGCGGGGTGCTCGGCCCCGCCCCCATGGGCCCCTCGTGCGGCCCCTCAGGGCTGGCGCCGGGCGCCCCCGCCGCCCGCGCTCCCGGGGGCGGGGCACCTCTCGGCTCCGCCCCGCCCCTGGCGCAGCTCCAGACCCCGCCCCGCGCCAACCCGGCCCCGCCATGTCAGGGCCGGGTGGGGCGGGGCAGGGGCGGGGCAGCCGCATCGCGGGGGCAGCGGGAGCGGAGCCGGACACCTGCAGCGGCGGCGACAGGGGAGGGGGCGGCGCGGGGCCGGGCGGGGCGGGCACCGCCGCTTCCCTGCGCCCCGCCCCCGGGCTGCCCCCGCCCCCGCCGGGCTCCGGCGCCAGGACAGCCCGGGCGGACCCGCACCGCCACCTGCGCGCGCGACCACGCCCCTCGGCCGGCAGCAGCCAATCGGCGCCTGCCACTTCCCGGGGGGCAGGCACGCGCGGCGGGGCGGCCAATGGCATCCCGGCTCCGGCTCCCGGCCGAGAGCGCCGCGGGACCGGCGCGGTTGTGACCGCGAGTTCTCGTCCGGCCTCCCGCACCCGCCCGCAGCCCGCGCGGGGAGCCGGGCAGTGTCCCCCCCCCCCCGCCCGCCGGGAGCGCCGCCGCAGTGCCGCGGGGGGCCGCGAGGGCACGGCTGTGGAGGGGAGACGACCGCAGCCAGCGGCGGGGCCGGGAGACGAGACAGAAAGGGACGGACAAGAGAGAAAAGGAGAAAAAAGGGAAGCGAAGGGCGGGACGGAGGTGACTTACAATCCCGTCTTTGTACACCCGCACACTCTCTCTCTCATGTTTGGGCAACTCCAGTATCTTCCCCGACCGACTCCAGGAGCTGGGAAAGTCCGTCTCAGCGCCTGCGCGGTGTGAACATGGGTTGATTCCCCCCGAGACTGCAGAGCTGGAAGTGGTGCCCCCCCCCCGCATCCGGCCCCCGCCCCTCCCCGAGACCCCGGCCCCAGCCCCCCCACCCGAGGACCCCGGCGTCTGGGCCCCTGCTCTCCCCTGCACCTCTGGGAGGGAGCCCACAGGCACAAATCTCCACTTCGTCTGTAAAAATCATGTAATTTAAACCTTTGATTTTTATTTTCACCTGCATTCAACAAATACCAGTTCAGCATCAACCCAAACCTCCGTTCAGTGGTCTTTGTGGCGGCCAGTAGGGGGCGCTCCTGCGTCGAGCCGCCCACCCGCCCGGCTCCCCGTGCCTCCCTGGGGCGCCTCCGGCCGGCCGCCCCCCTTCCCGGAGCACGCTCGCTCGCCTGGGGGTGACGCCGCCCCGCCACCCCGAGAAGGGACTGTCTCGGCCCGGTGTCCTCAGGGAAACACAGGCCTAAAGTCCCACAGGTACTCGACCCCGGACAGGCACTTGGGCCAAACAGGAAAGTCTCCCTTAGTCCGCAGACCTGAGGGGTCTCTTAGGCGTAATTTAGACCCAGCCCTCAAGAAGTCTCCCAGCCCGGTCACAAAGGAGAACCTTACTGGTTACCGGGGGAGGGGAAACTAGGGGACAGGGTCGAGCAATATCCTGGAAATCCTAAAGAGCAAACAGTGTGGCTGAGGGAGCCTTTTGATCACGCACCTGGGTTACTGCCAGCTAGATATCTAATCCAGATCTCGAGTAGCTTCCTCACAAGCATCGTCCGGAGGCCGGTGAAGTTTCCCCTCGGGCGCAGGCAATGTCTAGCTACGAGTTTTGGGGGAGAGAGCCAGTTTCAGATTGTAAAGCTCCTCCAAGTCGCCCGCATGGCCGCTGCCCCCTCCTCCTGGGCAGTCTTAACTTATATAGCCCCTGTGACCTCATTCCCCTGGTCCAGTGGAGGCCAGCTCTGATTGGCTGTCTGCCAACCAGTTCGAAAAACATCACCGGTTGCCGGGCAGACTTCAGCCCCCCAGGTAGCTGCCTCTCCCCCAGGTAGCGGAGCCGGTCCCCCCGTCAGGACTGCAGCCAGCGCCGGTCCCGCAGGAGACAGGGTCAGGGCGCGCCTCCTCTGCTGGGCCCGTCCTCACCACATTGTCACCAAGAAGAGATTTTGGGGAGAAACAAAGGTGGCAGAGGCAGGGCCACGCTTCAGGGCCCGCCATGTAGTCACTCCTTTGAAGTCCATCATTCGTGATGGGCTATTGATTAGTCTTGTATAATATTTTAATAATATATAATATTTATATAATGTATTTCCCTCTCATTTTCTCACACCATCTTTCGTTGGCAATGAACTATGATCTCATTATTGAACTGATAAAAAAGCACCTTTGATCTTGTGGTTTGAGCTGTGCCAGGGGCAGATGGTGCGGGAGTCGTCATGGGCTTAATCCGTGTTGTGCCAGCGCAGACCCAGCCCTTTCCCTGCTGTCTGACCTGAGGCACATGCGCCAAGAAAAATACCAGAACGTGCCGCACACTGGCACCCGTGCTGGGATTGCTAAGCCCTGCTCCTGCTTGTAGGGGCTATCAGCTAGCCCCACGTCCACAGAGCTCCTGCAAGACCGTTTCAGGCTGGACATAAGGAAGAATTTCTTTCCTGTCCGAGCCCCCAAGGTCTGGAACGGTCTGCCAGCGGAGGTGGTTCAAGCACCTACATTGAACACCTTCAGGAGCAAATTGGATGCTTATCTTGCTGGGATCCTGTGACCCCAGCTGACTTCCTGCCCTTTGAGCAGGGGGCTGGACTCGATGATCTCCCGAGGTCCCTTCCAGCCCTGATGTCTATGAAATCTACGAAATCTATGAAATTGAAGGTCTACTGCTTGCGCTGCAGGCAAGCTGACCCCTGAGAGAGTCTGCAAATGCCTTGCGATGCAGGATCTTGGCTACAAAACTTGTGTTCATAGGGTCCAGCTCTTGGGCTTCCCTTTAGCTTGCTCCTTCAGCCTTTTGGTGGAGTGAAATTAGTGGGCATCTGGACTCCGATGGCCTCTGGGCTTGTGGCTTGCACGGAGCATGCCTGCCATGTCCCAAGCTAAAGTGTCTGCAAGGGAGGGTACTTGCCCGTGGTCGTGCAGCACAGACTGGAGTGACTGAGCTCTGCTTCGCTGACAGAATTCAGAACTGATTTGGCCCAAGAGATAAAATTAGTTAAGGGTGATGGGCCAGTCTGGGTTGCTCCTGTGCTGAGCCTCCCACCTCTCTGCTCCTGGCCGAAAACCATGCTCTGAGTGTCTCCCCTGCGGCACCAGTCAACCCCCTTCCTGGAGCCCAGTCACAAGCCTGGGGTAACCGCTGCTACCCCCGGACTCGGGTCTTTGGTAGGGCTCTGCGCCACCCAGGGTGCACAGACCCTGCAGACCTTGGGGTTGCTTAACCCACTGTGGGATTTCGGGGTGCTTCCTTCCTACAGGAGGGAAAGAAAAGCTAAGCCCACCTTAGCAAGCCTAGCAAACTTAGCTAACTGACCAGTCCCAGGTGTCTCAAATGCTGCGTTTTGGCCTAAGAAGAGCCTGCGGGGGGGGGGGGGGGGGGAGGGTGTGTTGTTTGGGATGCTGGAGGTCAAAGCAAGTGAAGGACTGTGGGGGTAAGGGGATGACAAAGCCTCCTCTGGTAGGAGCACGCGGCAGCGACCACCTCTCTTTCCAGGTCTCCACCTCCAGTTCCCTTACATCTCCCTGCCATGCCTTGTTGTTAAGAAAATTGAAGAGAGGTCAGGTGATAAGAGGATGGTAAGAGGAGACCTAAGATCCACCTGGATGAGGACGGTCCTCTTCACAAGCCTCTTTCCACTCCTACAACCTGCTCCTACCTACTCCTGGCCAAGTGTCCAAATGTGTAGCCTTACCCCTGGGATCCTGAACCCCTCAGTCGGCAATTGCCACTCGCTCTGCTGCCCCAAGCCAGAAGTCACAGTGTCTCCTGGCGCACGGCACCACAAGTACTTGTCAGTGAATGCAACACTCCCCCATTCGTACAAGAGAAGATCAAGTGGTTGTCACCGAATCCCCCTGCTTCACTTAATCCACAGGAGGTTAATTTATGATTAGTCACCAGCCTCTTTGATTCTCCCCAAAATGAATTAATATCCATGAATTCCACAGTCACACCCAATCCGTGGCTGAGCACTTCATCATCAATGAACTCACCAGCCTCCCTTGGTGCCCCAAAGATCAGTTAGTTATTCCTGAGTATATAAGTCTTCATCCTTCATACTAATTACATTAATTGTCCTGGTCTTTTCCTGTAGTTTTGTGCTCTGCATCTCCACGTGCAGGACACAGCATTTCCAAAACCAGCCGTGCGTTCTCCTCGCCGGGGCTTGTGTGCCAGGTCCTTGTTTTTGAGCCCACTGGAGCTCTTGGGGACCATTAAGACCTGGCTGCCTCCATATATGACTGTGTGCAACAGGGAACTTGCTCCTTTGTCTCCGACAGCACATGGACCCTTTTTCCGGGTGCTCCGGTGCCCACACAGCCCCACTGGGCTTTCTGAGTAGGTCTGCCCTCGCACCCTGCCCTGCCAATGTTTCGTGCACAGGGATGGGAGCCGGCTCTGTCACAGGGGCTGGGCACAGCACAGAGATTTTGGGGAGAAACAAAGGCTCCTGCCACACATTCTGGGAAATGCACATCTGCCGAGGGGCAGCAGCTGGACTTTGCTGGTGCTGGAGGGAGATGTTGCCCCATTTTTTACTGATAAAAAACAGCAGGTTTTTTCCCTGCTCATGAAGCGTGTCTGCAGAGCAACCCTGAGGTGACTTCTCCCCTCACAGCAGTTTCAGCTGCTGCTTGTACCCGGTGCCAGCGCCCCTGAGCCAGCGCCTGCAACGAGGGGGCGAGAGGAGCGGGGAGGGGGCTGGCCAGGAAGCCCCCCACACGGCTGCTTCTGCCGCTTGCTTTCCCTGCACATTTACTGCTCCCGTACCAAGCCCCCCTTGTCCTGACACGTGCCAGGGTCAGGAATAAGGAGCTGATGCTTCTCCTGCCAGGTGCAGCTCCGGCGGGCCCTGCATCCTCTGAGGAAGGGGCTGGAGAGAGCCCTGGCGATGGAGGCCACGGAGAAGGACACCACCACGGCGTGGGAGGCAGGTGCCAGTCTGTGCTCCTCGAGAGCTCGTTCCCGTGGCAGAGCTGGCGGTGAGGGGTGGGGGAGCTGCTAGATTTGCCCCGCGGGGCTGTGTGTCATGGAGGGAGCTCTTCCTCGTCATCGGGGGATGCTGCGGTCTGGCGGAGAGCTGGGACCAGACTGGGCTGAGGTGCTGGCAGCTTCACCCCTTCCTTGCCACTCTCCCAGGGGTGGGACCGAGCCACTGCTCTTCGCCTGCACGACATACTTGACCTCCCATAAAATGGGCCACACTTTGCAAGCTGGAGCCATGTTTGCTCCCAGAGCTGCTGCACTCTCTGCACACCCCGAAGCCCATGTCTCTGCCTGTCCCAGCTGTCCCAGGGCTGTGGCACCGCAGCAGGATTTCCATCACAGCAGTGTTTCGGTTTCTGTGAGAGTCCTCTAGCAGCTCTCTGAAGTCTAAAAGCCTCATATCCGGAGGGGCATCGCTGAGGCAGAGGAGGAGTGGTGCAGAGCCCTTCCTGCGGGGCCTGGGGGCAGGGCAGGCTGGGCACTCGGCATTACCCTGCCCTGCGGGGAGGGGGAGCCCCGTGCTCTTTCACCCCCGGTGCCCCCGCACGAAGGGAAAGGGGCTCTGGAGTTGGCTGTTCCCCACCCCAGGGCCAAGGGGAGGCAGTGCGTGTTCCCCTGCCGTGGGCCCGTGCACAGGGCCTTCAAGGCTCCCCAGCCCGGGCAGCTCTCACCGGGGCAGAGTTCATGTTTGTGGGACTGGTGCGGGCTCCTTCTTCCGCCCTGCAGCCCCTTCCTCACGTGTCTCTTCTGTGCTTTTCCTGGTTCTTGGGCTGTCGTTTTAGGATCTTCCACTTTCCCTACCTGGAAGGGAAAAGCCCCTGGCAGAGGAGCCTGTCTCCTATGTAGAGAGCTCGTGTTGGTGAAGGGGGCTCCCTTGGGGTCCTTCCCGCCCATCTCCCTTGGCCAACACATGCTCCAAGTGCTTTACATGGAGCATCTCCTGCATGTCTCGCCCCAGGGACAGCCCCAGGCCTGGCACAAAACACTGACATCAACAGATCGGCCAGAGATGATCTGTGGCCCACTGGGTTTTGCTGCAAGCCCCAGAGCCTTTACAGAGACCCCAGATCCTAAATCTCTGCTTTGGATAGCAGCCCTTTTGCTATGGGGTGAAAGTATGGTGTGATCCTGTAGAAATTTTACTAACAGTTAAACTCCTATAGCAGACTCAGCCTCTAACGACAGGCTGGTACAAAATCATAAATAATAGTGTAGCAGGCTCAGTGCTTGAAGGACAGGCTGATGAAACACAGGCCTCGTTGCCTTAAAGTATAAAGGAGAGATACAACCCCCCACCCCCCATTAGTTAACATACAGCCAAAAACCAGCTGTGAAACTATTAAGAGTTTTCCCACACTGACCTAACATCTTGTGTTCCTTCACAGTGGAAAATCCCCACCTGCGCGCGCATCTTATCTGTAAACTATAAATCACCTCTAACAATTTTATTCGGGGCCTCTGAGTTCAGTCAGGGTGCCCAGCATGCTGAATAAGTTTTGAGACAGACAGCGACTCTGTGTCTTTGGGAACAGCTCCGCAAGGGGCTGTGGCGGGATGCCGGGCTAGCGGTGCCGGCACCGCTTCGGGGAGTCGCGGGCTTTGCGAGGCTGTGCGAGCGCGCGGCTTGTGGGGCAGGATTGGAGGTAGCTTTATAGCCGCCCTCGAGGTTTGCCGAGTTGGCACAAGTGGACGATTTAGAGTAAATTTTTAGTTTTCTTATTCTATAGGATGTCCGTTGGTTCACGAGGTTCCAGAGCCAGCCCTTGCTCTCCAACAGTGGAGCTGGTGCAAAGCTCGGTGCGGCTGCCGGCTCCGTAGTCCCAGAACTGGTCAACTGCTCATGAGTGGGATATACAGCACAAAACTGTAACACGGTGAATCGTTGTCAGTTGTCGGATTTTCGAGGCCTTTGTCTTCGCTGGGGTATGCCCAGACGGAGAGGCTGAGAACCGGTCTATAGGGTGATCGGGCCTATAGAGTTTTCTGGTCGTCGTCTCTGCTGTTTTCTGTTTCTTTGCCTCTTTATAGATGTTGGTTGGACTGCCTCTGTGACACTAACTATGATATAAGCTGAGCATACAGGGATAGGATAGTTTCTTTTACATAGTAATTGCTAGGCAGACTTTCTACATAAGTTTCATTTCTGCAAAAATAACACTTCTAGATAAGAAATAAAATCTACAAAATGTGCATGTGTAGCTTAATGCCAACAGAGAAGAATACAAAGCACTCATTTAGCTGATGTAAAAATCATGGTTCGTTTCTTTGGAGGCTCAATGAATAATGATCCTTTAGGCACACATTGTTGGTGATACAAAAGGTATATATTTGCAAATAGGGTCAGAGAGAGAAGACAAAAGATCAATCACTCTGCCCCCAGGGAACACTTCTTAGCAGGCTTTTATCCCCTCTCTCCTGAGCACGTGTACAGAAGCAGGAACTCTTACAACTCATTTCCGGTTCATACAAACATGTATGTGAATACGTCACATCATACATCGCATGTGTATTATAATTAACTACTTAAGTATGCGGGGCGGATAGGCTTAATATGTATTAGCTTATTGCGCTTGCCCAGAAAGCACTTCAGTTTACAAAAGTTCAAACCTCTCCTGCCTTCAAGGCTAGAATTGCGATTTACTCTTATCTGCATGAGAAAAGCTGAGGAGTATATGCTTTACTGTAACAAAGAGATAGTAAATTTGCAAAACAAAGAGAGAGTGATACCTTAGTACAAAGAGCCCTTAGTATCCTTCCCTCCAACCCCCTCCTTCTTACACCAGGGAGACAAGAGGAGCTGGCAGCCGTGCTTATTCTGACTATTAATGGGAGCTAACAGCTGTTTTAACAATATTATTGATAATGCATTTTTAATAATATTTCTAACAATATCCCCCCTCAAGATGCTTTCTGATCTTTACTTCATTTGGGCATATCAAGATAATTACGAGGAATTTTTCTGAGGACCATGACCTTTGCAGCAGTCTGTGCTTTTAAAGGTACTGCTGCGACCTGCATTCCTTCTACTGTGGTGGTTATCAATCTAGTGAGACAAGGAATAAGGCAAGGGATAAAAATCAAACCAGTCAGAGCACACAAAAGTACAAATCCTACTTTTTTCCACCAGGGTCCTCCAAATAATTGAAACCACCAGTCCTTATTCCATGTGGTTTCCCACGTTTGTATTGGTACATGGGCTATTTTCCTAATCTCTTTGGCAATCTCTAGGACCACTTTCCCGTTATCATCTATTTGGAGGCAACAATTAGAAAGGTTGAACTTTCCACAGACTCCGCCATCCTCTGCGAGTAAATAGTCTAAAGCCATTCGATTTTGGTATATGGCTTCCCTCATCTGAGAACTCTGTCGGGCCAGCAACTCGAGAGCAGTGGCGGTCTGGTTAGTAATTACTTCCAAGACTGCCTGCAACCGGATGATTCTATTTAGCATATATATTGGTGTCCGGTATCCCCAACTCCCATCATTAGCCCATGTAGCTGGTCCATAATACTCAATGATCCTTTGAGGAGGCCACTCATCCTCCTTCCACTTTTGGGAGCCACCCTGTGTCAAATATACATCAATACTTCTCTTGGCCCTGTTCCAATCATCATACAAAGAGACTCCCAACTTATTTCCAACCTCAGATGGTAACAAAAAGAAAGATGGTACAATTACTCCAATATAGCAGGTTCCTGTCCACCCTCGTGGTAGTACCGTATAGGCACGCTTTCCACAAATCCAATAATGTCCTTTCAGGGCCCTGTTTTCCCCTCCCAAGGCTAGGGGGTCACGGCTGTGGAAAAGAAGGGGATAGTATTTGGTGCCCTTATGCCCTAAAGGGCCAGTGTGATAGTTACTCAGTTTAAACTGACATTTCCATACACCATCTTTATCCCTATACTCGCACTTGGTTATTTCATTTGTGTCATTTAAGGCACTCCAATATGTATTAAACCTTGCCACTGTGCCATTCGGGTGTGCCCATTGCCACTTATAGATGTAGGTAAATCGTTCGCCTCGAGCCTTTTCATATGCCTGACATCTGGTAGGGTCAGGATCGAAAGGTAATATTCTTGTCCTTTTGAGATTTTGCATCTGTGTGGAGATTGGGAGCCTAACGGCAGCAGAATTCCATTGATCAGCATACTTGCTGCATACTCGGGCCCATTTTAATGTCCATGTACACTGACTATGTCCCAAACTCCTTCCTGTACCATTACTGCTAATACAGTACTCTCCCAATGCCACTTGGGAAAGATCCCAGCTGCGGTCCTCATCCCATTCTTGACCAGTACTCTTAACATCTGCTTTGTCACTGACTAACCATTTTGGGGCCAAAGGAAAAGCCCTCCAAGGCCACTGTTCTCCGGCCTCTCGGAGTCCCCCACAGGCCCAGCAGTTGGTAAGATTAAAAGTACTTGCAATTCTTTCCATCATATCAACATACAAATTTGTCCCTGGGGGAGCAATTTGGGAAAGCGGGGGCATAGGCCAGTGGTTAAGGCTACGCAATCCCGCTTCTTTCATTATGCAGATAACAACAAGGCACATTAAAATTCCCACCATATTTTCCCTTTTACTTTCTTGACTAATTTTCTGAGCTCTGATTAAGCCGTCTCAGGCGCACTTGGAGATCACCAGTAGGTTCACAGCTCCACTTGCTGGCTTCTTGTTCCGAAGACGACTCAGCTTCCGGAGTGAGTTCGTCTTGGGAGTTGTTGTCCTCTGACGCTTGTGGATGTCGTTTCACATGGGTATGGTGTATCCAACGGTCATGGCCAGCAATCTTTACAGTGGTGTGGGTTGTTAGAAGTACCTGGAATGGGCCACTCCACCCCTCAGTCAAAGGTTCCTTTTTCCACCGCTGCACCAAGACCCAGTCTCCTGGGGAGAAGTCATGTACCGGTACGTCTAAAGGCAGACGCTGAAAGGAGGCTGCATACCTGTGAAGAGAAGACAAGACAGACTGCAAAGCAATAATGTACATATGAAGCTCACTATTACCTAATTCAAAAGTTACATTCTCTCGCATCCCAGGAGGTAAGACTCGAGGGGGCTTGCCAAACATAATTTCATATGGGGTCAATTTGAGGCCCCGTCGGGGAGTGTTTCGAATGCAAGTAAGAGCTAGCGGCAATGCTTGAGGCCACTTAAGGCGTGTTTCAATACAGATTTTGGTGAGCAAAGTCTTTAAAGTCCTATTTATGCGTTCCGCTTGTCCTGAACTCTGTGGTCTCCATGGTGTGTGTAATTTCCAAGTAACCTTGAGAGTTTGCGCGACTTCTTGAACCACCTTTCCCATGAAGTGTTGTCCTTGATCCGACTCAATGGACTCAGGCAGGGAATACCGGGGAATGATCTCCTGCAACAAATACTTCACTACTGTAGCCGCAGTGGCAGTCCTGGTGGGCCAGGCCTCGACCCAACCAGAGAGCTGGTCTACCATGACAAGTAAAAACCCGTGATGTCCGGACCGTGGGAGCTCGGCAAAATCAATCTGCCATGCCTGTCCAGGGTACGCTGCCCAGGGTCTACCTCCCATTGGCACAGGGGGTTTCCTTCGAGGGTTTACTTTCTGGCATGTGATGCACTTGGTAGCAATGCGCTGAGCTTCTACATATAGCCCTGGGGCTACTGCTTGGCGGATCACTAGATCACCCATGGCCAAGCCTCCCATATGGGTTCTTGCATGGAGCTGTTGCAGCACCTCCCGAAGCAATGGCCTGGGTATCATGACTTTCCCTCCTGGTACTATCCACCACCCCTGGGAGTTCTTTTCTGCACAAGCTTTCTGTGCAAACTTATCTTCTTCAGGGGAATACTGTGGGACTAAATCTTGGACGTCTGGCCATATGGCATGGGACATAGCCTGCTTGGATACCTCCTCCGCTTCTCCCCCAATAAATGCAGCTTCCTTTGCTGCTGCATCAGCCTTTGCATTTCCAAGCTTATGCTTTTCCTCAGCAGCCTTCCCATGGGCCCGCACATGAATGACTGCTACCTCTTTAGGCTGGTGGAGTGCCTCTAGTAGCTTGATAATCTGGGGGCCATTAGCAATCTTATTCCCAGAGACCGTAATGAAACCCCTTTCTTTCCACAATAGTCCGTGCGCATGGACTGTAGAAAAAGCATAGCGAGAGTCAGTGTATATATTAACCCACTGGTCTGTCCCCAGCTGTAATGCTCGGGTGAGCGCAGTGAGTTCCGCGGCCTGTGCCGACCATGAGCTCGGCAATGACTCCTTCCATACTACCTTATCCAAGGTTACCACTGCACATCCTGTTCGTCTTTTTCCATTGATGACAGAGCTGGAGCCGTCTACGAAGTATTCAACATCTGGGTCCTCAATTGGGTCCTCAGCAAGATCAGGTCGCACCTGCATAGTTTGATTCAGGACCTCAAGGCAGTCATGCATCAGTTTCCCTGGCTCCGGCAGCAAGGTTGCAGGGTTTAAGGCTGTAGTATGTTTGAAAGTAAGTCCTGGATTAGAGAGCAAAAATATCTCATACCGTGATGTCTGGAGGGATTAAGAAATTTCCCTCCCTCAGTCCCTTGGAACTGGGGAACTCCATGAGGAGTGAGTATTTCCATATCCGCTCCCATGACTATCTTCTGGGCTTCTTCAACAACCACTGCTGTGGCTGCCACAGCCCGAAGACAGGCTGGCCACCCGAGTGCAACTGGATCTAGAACCTTTGAGTAATATCCCACGGGTCTCCAGGTCGGGCCCGATGGCTGTGTCAGCACCCCTGATGCAACCCCTCGATTCTTATGAACATACAGTCAATATGGCTTTTTACTATTTGGGATGGCCAGGGCAGGGGGCTGGATTAATGCTGCTTTAAGCAGATCAAAGGCATGCTGCATTTCTTTATTCCATTTCCATTTAGTGAGACTCTCCTTAGTCAGGGATTCATACAGTGGTCTAGCCTTCCCACCATAATCTGGTATCCATAGTCGACAGAACCCAGTTAGCCCTAGGAATGCCCACAGCTCCTTGGGTGACTTAGGTGGGGTTAGACCTTGGATTGCCTGTATGCGATCTGCACTCAGGGCTCTGACTCCTTTTGAGAGCTTATATCCCAAAAATGTGACTTCAGGCTGACATATCTGGGCTTTCTCTCTAGAGACTTTATATCCTTTTTCCCCTAGAGTGTTTAGGAGTGACCTGGTGGCTTCCTCGCAGAGCTGCAAGTTTGGGCTTGCAACTAGCAGGTCATCCACATACTGGAGGAGAGTCACTGCGGGGTGTGATCCCTTCCACTCCTCCAAGTCCTTCTGAAGGGCAAGTCCGAAAATATGGGGGGCTGCTACGAATCCTTGTGGGAGAACTGTCCACATGAGTTGGGCTTTATGGAAGGTGTCTGGATCCTCCCATTCAAAAGCAAACAATTTTTGACTCTCTCGGTGAAGGGGAATAGAGAAGAAAGCATCTTTCAAATCTAGCACTGAAAATATTTTAGCTTCCCCCGGTACTTGTGTCAAAATCGTGTGAGGGTTCGGGACTACAGGATGGTCTGAAAGGACCTTCTTATTTACTGCCCGTAGGTCTTGGACCAGTCTGTATGAGACCCCATCTGCCTTCGGCACTCCAAGAATGGGGGTGTTATAGGGTGAGGACTCTTCCACTAGCCATCCGCACCTCTTGTATTTCTCTATTAACGGCTTGAGTCCAGCTCTGGCCGCTCGGCTGAGTGGATACTGCTTTACCCGAACGGGCCCCTCCCCATCCTTGAGTACAATCCTTACCGGGGAGACGAACTTAGCTCGCGCAGGGGTTCCATCAGCCCATACCGAGGGGTCTACTCCAGTCATGTAATCTTCTGGACTTACTGCAGGGCGTTGGTCCTCCAGGAGAGCCATCTGATAGTTCGAGCTCTGCTTGACAGGTAGCTGGACCACCATCTGATCGTCTCTGAAAAAGATCTCAGCTTGCAATTTTGTGAGTAAGTCCCGCCCAAGAAGTGCAACCGGGCAACTTGGAGAATACACAAAGGAGTGCTCGAGCAAATGGTCCCCCACTTTGGTGAGGAGTGGTTTACAAACAGGGAGTCGGGTCTGTGTTTCCTCAATCCCTTCCACAAGTACATGCTGTTCACTAGTTCCTGCACAGGGGGCGTTTTCTGGAATCATTGAAAATGTAGCCCCAGTATCCACCAAGGCTTCAAAGTTTTTGCCACCAATCCTAATGGTTACCATGGGATCTTCTCGGGCTCCAACCCGAAGGGTAGGGGTCTTAGATCCCTGTCCCCTTCATTCTGAATCCTCACCCTTGTCTTCTGCCCGCATGAGGTGACCTCTCGGTTCCCTCTCTCTCTTCTCCTTCAACTTTGGGCATTCCCTCTTCCAGTGCCCTTTCTCTTTGCAATAAGCACAAACATCTGCTCCCACTCTTTCTCCTTTCCCCTTCTGTATCCCAGCCTTTCCAGGGTTTCCTCCAGTTATAGCAGCTGCTAGTGCTGCCATCTGTCGCTGAGCCTTTTTATCCTCCTTGCGCTCCTGCACTTGCTCACGATTCCCATACACCTTATATGCAATTTCCACCAGCTCTGAAATCGGTTTCCCAGCACCTCCCTCAGTTTTCTGTAACTTCTTACGGATATCAGCAGCAGATTGACCAATAAACATAAGATTTACCATGCGCTGGTTATCTGGGGCTTCTGGATCCAGATCCGAAAACCTGCGAAACGCCTCATACAGCCTCCCAAGGAAAGCTGAGGGATCCTCCTCTCTTCCCTGTCTCACTTCATACAACTTAGACAGATTGGTAACCCGAGGCACTGCCTTTCCCATTGCTTCCACTATAATTCCCAGATACCGTGCACTCAGCTCTCTGCCCTCTGCAGTATGATTGTCCCATCTTGGCTCTTCTACAGGGCAGGTATCACGCAGAGTACGACCAGCAGCACCCTCTGACTCAACTCTGGCTGCCGCAATACGTTCCGCTGTACCCAACACTAATTTCCTCTCCTCCGGGGTTAGGAGGGTCTGGAGCATCATCTGGACATCAGCCCAAGTGGGTCGATGAGTATGCCCAATAGATCGAAACAGGTCCCTCATCTTTTCAGGGTCTTCACGAAAAGAGGGGCTCTGATTCTTCCAGTTAAATAAATCTGAAGTGCTAAATGGGGTGTAGACAAAAGTTGCATTGCCTCCTTCCCCAATAATCTCTCACATCGGACAGTTCAGCACCGGCTGTGACTCTACAGGCTTGCGCAAATAATAACCCTTATTCCCCGATTCAGATGAGGCACTTGGCTGAGGCTCACGCTCTAACTCATTAGGTATGCTTTGGTACATCGGTGGTGGTCTCTCTAAGGGAGGGGGCGGTGGTGCAGAAGGACTGGATCCCGAGGAGGTGTCTGACTCATCTTCGCTACCTGACAGGGCAACCGGAGCGCGGGTCCGGTACTCAGCCAATTCAGAATCTTCCCCCCCCATTAGACTCAGGGAGTACAGGCAGCGCCCCCCGAGTCTTAACAACCATCACATGAGACTTTGCTAAGTAATTCTTAATCCAAGGTGGCTGATTTTGAACCACCCACAACCAACAATCAATATAAGGAAACTGATTCCAATACCCATTCTGCATAACAATTTCATGGATAGCTATCACTTCTTTTAGCACAAAGGATCCTTTCGGGGTCCAGTGGACCCCAAATGTTGGCCACTCGAGTTGACAAAACTTAATTAAATCACCTTTTTTTCATTTTTACTCCGTAATCGGCCGGCCTTGCAAATTTATTAAAATGACGTAATAAGCACCTTAGAGGGGCATCTGAATTTTCTACACGGGAGCGACCCATACCCATTTTGCCCACAAGAGTGCGCCCACGGCACACCAAATACCAAAAAGTCCCGATAACAGAAGTTTTACTATGAGAGCTGAGCCGAAAAAAAATATTCCCCAGCAAACATGCACACCCCCTGCTCTGGACTCAGAACCAAATTGGGCAAAAGGGAATTCGTATACTCACTCAGATACCCCAGAGATCTCAATCCAAATACCAAAGTTTGTCTGGCCTCTCCAGAAACTGAGAATTTTGCACGGGATCCTTTTAACTTCCCGAATATCCCGACTTGCGCCTCAAATTCCAGGGGCGAGCCCCAAAAGTCGGCTCGGTGCGCACAACCCCTGGTACCGGAGGCACCCCGCCGCTGGATTTTGGGGTCGTCCACGAGAAGGTCCCATCTGGGTCGCCAGGATTGTTGCAGAAATCTGCTATGGTTCGTTTCTTGGGAGGCGAAAAAAACTCTCAGTCACAGACACACTCCATTAGCAATACAAAAGGTATATATTTGCAAATAGGGTCAGAGAGAGAGACAAAAGATCAAACACTCTGCCCGCGGGGAACACTTCTCAGCAGGCTTTTATCCCCTCTCTCCTGAGCACGTGTACAGAAGCAGGAACTCTTACAACTCATTTCCGGTTCATACAAACACGTATGTGAATACGTCACATCATACATCGCATGTGTATTATAATTAACTACTTAAGTATGCGGGGCGGATAGGCTTATATGCATTAGCTTATTACGCGTGCTTAGAAGGAACTTCAGGTTACAAGAGGTTCAAGCTCAAGGCTAAGACGGCAATTATTCTTATCTAGCCTAAGAAATGTGGGAGCCATGAAAGAAAGTGTGATTTAGTGTAACAAAGAGATAGTAAATTTGCAGAACAAAGAGAGAGTGATACCTTAGTACAAAGAGCCCTTAGTAGCCTTTTTTTTTCTTCCCTTCAATCTCCAACCCCCACCTCTTCCACCAAGGAGACAAGGAGAGCGAACAGCTGTGCCTTTCTAACAACACTATTGATAATGCATTTTTAATAATATTTCTAACAGCTGTGTCTGTAGCCGGGGGGTCCCGCTGGCTCCCAGCTCTGATCTGGAGACATGCACTGGGTTACTTGCTGCCTCCATTGGGCCTTGTGCTGGTGTGCGTCCTCCCAGGCTCTCAGCATTTCACCACCTTCATGGGCAACTTCCCTCAGTTCCCTTCGACCCTTTCTCTTTCCGGAGGATGAACTGTTTAAACAGAGCCACGTCCTCGACCTCCCTCTTCTGCCTTTGCTCACACAGCCCTTTCACCAGGGCGGTGGCTGATGAGGCTCTTTCCATGGATATCATGTGCTCACTAGGCCTGGAGGTCTTGCTCCTCGTCTACCATCCTGATTTTTCCTTTCCTGCCTGATTCTTTAATGATAATGAAGGTATCTCTTTCGTTTGAGATGAAAGCACTGGGAGGTGGATGCATCTTGGCTGAATGATTGTGCTCCAGGATTAGTCCCCGAGAGCTCGCTGTCTTCAAACACAGGAAGGTGGCCGCGGAGAGGATGGAGACGTGTCCTGTTTGCTTCAGCCACAGAAAACAAGACAGGGCTGGAGCGGGTTTGGAAATCCCCCTCCCCCCGAGCTGGCTGTGGGGGTGGGGCAAACTCCCCCTGGTGCGGGGCCCGGGCTCCCGGCGCCGCCCCCCCCCCGGCCGGGCCCTGCACATGGAGGGCGGGGGGGCCGGGACTCGCGGGACAGACAGGCCGGCCCGGGGTGTACCGGACGGGAGAGGGAGGGGGGCCGTGCGGGGGGGGGGGCGCCAAGCACCGGTGTTTCCCGTGCGGGGGCCGGGCTGCACGGCCGGGGCGGCGGGGCCGGCAGCTCCCGGGGCGGGGGGAGAGCCCGCAGACTTGGGTTTCTTGGCGGAGAGTTGGTGGTGGGTGCACCACACCCCGCTGTCTGTCTGGGTCCCCCCCCCGCGTATTTCTTTTCTTGTCTTTTCCCAGGCTGGGAGGTGTTTGGTGCCTGGCTTGGTAAAAATCACCCAGAAGCAGTGCAGGGTTTCAGCAGCGATGCCCTGAAAGCACGGCGAGCAGCGTGAGAAGGGCGCACCACGGCGCTCACTGCAGAGCCCTGCGCCGCTCTCCTGCGCCAGGGCAAGCCGCCGTTCTCCAAAGAGCCTCCTGCCGGGAGGGATTCAGTAGCCAAGATTCACTGAGCGCGGGGCCAGATAACGAGGGACCCTCATCTAAATGCACCCAGCACTGAGGGATGTCGGCTACACTACTCATAACCATTGTCCCCGCTTACTCACCGTGTGTTTATTTGGTGCAGGGCTCTTTTCCACCCCCCAGAAGGGCTGAGAAATGATGGTTGAAGGGAAACTGGTTTCAGGAACTGAGGGATTTACTGGTGGAGGTGGGTGTGTGCGGGTCTGGATAGGAGCCTGGTTTAATGATTGGCAGCGGATGTGGGCGACTGCTTTTATTAGGGCTGTATTGATAAAGATTTTCAGGCTGATACGGATGGCCGATACCAAAGCGGGCAATACAGATCTGCTGGCTGGTCTGCAGCCCGGCAGCCTCGACCGCAGCGTCTGGCTGGTCAGTGTTGGGGGAAGGTGTCTGGGGGGCAGTTCGAAGGAGGGGGGAGTAGGGCAGAGGCAGGGGCAGGGGCAGGGGCAGGCGCTGCCCAGCCAGGGCAGGACAGGGTGCGGCTCATCCACAGGGCACAGGGGAAGGGGCGGCTTCTGTGCTGTATGCACCCCCGGGGGAGGGGCTGGGGGTATGTGCCCCCCAGGTCTGTGCATGGGGCGAGGGCAGGCTGGGGCCAGAGCTGGGGCTGTGTCAGCCTTTCTCTGATGGGCTGGGGGGCTGGGGTGGGGCTGTGCTTGGGGCAGGCGCTGGTAGCACCGGGACAGGGGTGTATGGATGGGGCCGCAGCCACCCAAAATCTGCCGTAGCCTCCTTCTACCCCGCCCCCCCACAGCACTGCTACCCGTCCCACCCCTCCTACTCTGAGCCAGCCCGGGCCCAGCCCTGCCCCCAGGAAGAGACCAGCACACCCCAGCCTGCCCCCACCCTGTGTATAGACTGGGGGCACATCCCCCCATGCCTCTCCTGGGGGTGCGTACCTCCCCCTCGCGCCCCCCGGGTGAGGCACTCGTGGCTCCATTCTGTGCTGCACCTTGCCCCACCTGGGCAGCGCCTGCCCCTGATCCTGCTCCTGCCCCAGCCCTGGTCCCTCCCTCACAGTGGGGGCCTCGATCTGCTCCCCCCAGCACACCTGTTCCTCACCCCGTGCGGGTTACAGAAGAGACCGAGTCCTGCGCCGTGCTCCCTACGAGCAAACCCAGCGCGCCCTGCTGTGATCTGATGCCACAAATACCGTCCAGGGGAAGGCATAGCCGCTTGTGTTGCTGGTCCTCTGCAAAGATGTCAGAGATTTCCAACCTCCAGCAATATTTCTGCAGGGACAACCAGGGGCCTTCAGCCAACCACACCTTTGCGGCACATGTAAAGGCCGTTTCCTTCAGCCAGGAAGGTGATGATGAGGATCCTGTTTAATTAAGTTTCCAGCCATCAGGCGGAGTTTCCTTGTGCCTAAAGAAGGGCGTCTCTGCCACAAAGCTGGCAAGGAACAATTTTTCCAGCTATTTAGTTGGTGTAATAGGAGATATCACATCTGCCCAAGGAACCGGGCCTGCCCACGTCCTCAGCCCAACACGGCTGCAGCCAACCCCCCTCTCCAGCCGTGGCACTCTGGAGAAAAGCTGCCAGAGGAGAGAAGTCAGAGCAGCCCCGCGTGGCCGTGACTCAGTCGGGGGTCAGCCGTGGGGCAGATGAGGGCTGTGGGTTGCACATGGAGATGAGGATCGATTCGATTGCTTCTGTTCGCAGCAATTTGGATTCATTCTAGCAGCTCAATCGTTTGCCGTCGCGCTGGCTGCGCGGTTGTTACTGCTGAACTTTCCTGGTGCCGACGCCTTCCAGAGCCGAACCGCAGGAAGGGCTTGCTAGCAATGAGGGGGATCAAAGACGGACACAGAGAGGTTGTGAAGTCTGTCTGGGGAGGGGTCGATGTGGAGGTCACACAGACATTTGTGGGGCAAGGTTCCCACTGGCCTGATCCTGCCCTGAGCAGGAGGTAGACGAACTGACCTCCCGAGTCCCTTTTAGCCTCTGTTTCCTACAAGTCTGTGACTAGCTTCAAGTTCGTAGCTGCCCTGTGCATGCATCGGTGTGTTGACTCTGAATCCTAACGAGGGCGGCTCATATCAAAGTGGTTAACTGGTTGACCCTTGATCTTCCTAGCCGACATGTCAAACCAGCTGGCTTCTCCCACAACACAATGGATGCTGCATCATTCATTGCAAAATTTAATTGAGCAATCCCTTACAGACATTTTTTTTTTAACTTTATCCTAACTGAGTGTGAACTCTGAAGCATCTACCCCTTCTTCAATCCCAGCCTTCTGCTGCAAATATTTACCCTGGAGCACACAGAGGAACAACTACAAAACACAATTTTTTGTTGCCATGTTCACATTTGAAGCCATTCTTGGCAGCTTTGCTCCAGACCCTGGATTTGGCCATGTCAGGATTCAAGAATAGAGACTTTCTGTTCAAAGACGATGCCTTCCCCTACTCTGTGCACTGAATGGGGAAGTCTGCCCAAATTTTTTTGGGTTTTTTTTATCATTTCACATGTGTTTTCTGAAGTGGAGGTGGTTACCTTAGTCCGTGTTGACTCTTCTACAGGGTCTGTGCCAGGGAAATGCCTAATCGTGGACCACTGCAGACAGAAAAGATCTGCTTGTTGTAGGTCTCATGCAGTCGTGCTCCACATACGAGTGCAACACCTGTATGCTGTTATACTTTCCTGTCAGGTCTTCTTCCAAGTGGCCTGAACTTTAAAACAAGAAAACAGTCCCACCCTGCGCCCTCCCAGGAGTCGACGTGCGCTCTGCTCCCATCGCACAGGTTTCCCTTTAAATGCAGCGTGCTCCCTGGAGCTCCTTGGGGAAGGCAGTATTGCATCTGCATGGTGTGTAACTCAGTTGTGGCACCAAAGTACAGAGAAACAAGGTGCAGAAATGTGCTGTTTTTGGCAATATTTTGTGTAGCACAAGGGAAATTTTGGGGGAAGTCTTTCAATAAGTGGTGTTTAAATGAGCCTGTCCTTTGCAGAGCACGCTCCCTTTAATGTTGCTCTTCCTGTCTTTATTTCTAACCCTGTGCTTCTTTTAATTCATCTACTCCCCTTCTCTTTAATCACGCCCTTTCCTATTCTCCTTACAGAAGAAGCAAGAGCAACAAATCCAGTTTAAAAGTATTGGGGTGTAACATATGAGCAATGGTACACACCTCCTCCTCTCCACGCCTGCCTTGTCTTTTTTGGCGGAAAGCTCCTGGGGGCTTTCCCCTGCATCCCAACAGCTCTGAGGTTCAGGGCCACGTGCTGAGCGGTGTCTTCAGGCTACTGGAAACGGTGCCCATGAGAAGCAGACCTGTGTGGCTGTCCCTTGAGAGATTTAAGTTTTACACTGAGTATTTAGCTGCATTTTACCAGTCTTCCAAATATGACTCTAATTCCAATGATTTTTTTTTCCCCAAATGTAGGGTGTAAGCAGTGAGTGATGCCAGGAAGGGAGCTTACATTGTCTATGTGGAGAGTAAAATTAAGATTTCTAAGGGAAAGTCAGTCCCCGGCTCTGTAGTTAGGTACAGAAAATCCAGAGCTCGAATGACATTCTCCACAGCCTGTTAGGTTAAATCTCAGTATAGTAGCTGAGAGCACAGGATTAATTACTTTTGTTTTAATTTTAAGTTAGACGTAGGCATTGCTAACGTCCCTCCTGGCGTGGTTAGTAATGCTGGTGGAGAAGGGAGCGCGGTGTCTCTGCTGTCAACCGTTCGAAAGCGGGGGCTGCTCATTGTCGCAGGGAGAGCGGACGGGGACAATGTCGCATGTTGCTGGAAATGAGCCCAAATCCTCGAGATGCCTTGGAGTACGGGGACCAAGTTCAAGTGACGAATTTCAAGATAAACATAGCCACGGAGCAGTAGATCTCTTCAGAGGTGACATTAAGGTTTAGCTTCTCTCCACTGGTGAACATTGTGAGTTGATTTTGGTTAATTCTCTTGTAATGATTGATTTTAAATGCACGTGTCAACGATGGGCTTCGGGAGAGGGAGAGCTGTTGTCCTCCCAACGCCTGGTCCAATGCTTGCCGCGTTACATGATCTGGTTTGCAGCACAGAGGTCCCTTAGGAAAGCGGTGGTCCGATCCAGATGCACACGCTTTAGTCTTTACACCACAAACTCACTTCTCATCTCCCCCAAGTATGCTGGTGTCGGTATTGTCTGTGATTACAAATGCAATGTGTGCATTGGCAGTTCATACAAAACACTCATTTGTCTTTGTTGCAACCCCTTGCCCTTGATCAACAGCTGGGCGTGTCTTTTTCTAAATGTCTATAGGATCTGAGACAAAAACCAAACCCCTCCTGAAGTGATAAGAAACATGAATGAGGAATTTGGAAAAGAAATACAGAAAGACTGCTCACTGATTCATTCTGTATTTCAGAAGCAGGGTAAAACCGTCTTGGCTGTAGACACAACACTTGGCTGTCGTGTTGCACAGTGGGTTGTTTTACGTTCCCCGCTGAAGTCGTGTTGCTCTCGTCTCTCCCTTTTCTCTTCTCCTCTCCCGTGTGCTGAGTTGCTCTGTTCTTGTGTTAGAAATAGAATATTGTTAGAAATGCGCATCTTGCATCTTGCACCTGATAAGAAAGAAATCTTGCCAAAGACTCCTTTCTCCCCCAGTCCCGCCTCAGTCTCTCTCATGCTGATTACACTCTCTCCCCCTCACTCACCTCAGTCTCTCTCATGCTGATTGCAGGAGGTAAAATTCAATTATCTATGGCCTTGAAGTGTGAACTTTTGGCGAACTGTTGTAGTTTTTGAGCATGCTTAATAAGCTGATACATATTTACCTCTCCGCCCTGCATACTTAAGTAGCTAATTATACTATACATGCAATGTATGTAATGATGTAACCACATGTATGCTTGTATGAAATGGATGTAGGCTGTAAGAGTTCCTGTTTCTGCACACGTGCCCAGGAGAGAGAAGATAAAATCTGCTTGCAAACACCATTGCTTTGTCAGAGTTAATCTCAGTGCTTGGCTCTGCTCTGACCTTGTTTGCAAACAAATACAACCTTTTGTGCCGGCTGATGACTGTGTGTCTGTGATCTTTGCGGGCCTCCAAAGAAATGAACCACTTTGTGCAACAAATCTGGCGAGCCAGCCAGGAGTTCTTTGGATCACCTCAAGACCCAGTGACAAGATCGTCCCTGCCACCACGGGGAGTGCGCACCGAGCTGCCTTTTTGGGCTCGCCCAGAGGGCTTGAGACGTGAGTCAGGGTACCCAGGAGATTAAAGGCTACCTGTGCAAAATTTTTGGTTTCTGAGGACGCCAGACACACATTTCAGCATTCTGATCGAGATCTCTGGGATACCTGAGTGAGTATACGAATTCCCTTCCCCAATTTGGTTTCTGGATCCGGGGACAAAGACGTGTTTGATTTGGTTTTGTACTGGGGGATTTTTGGCCTAGTATTTTGCGAGCGGTTTGTTGCTAGGATCTTTTGGTATTTGGTGTGCATTGGGCACACTCTTGAAGACATTAATATGGGTGCGGGTAGCTTCCGTGTAGAAAACTCAGATACTCCCTTAGGTTGTGTTCTATGGAACTTTAGTAAAATTTACAAAGCAGGCAGATTATAGGGTGAAGATGAGAAAGGGTGCTTTAATTAAGTTTTGTCAACTCGAGTGGCCAACATTCGGGGTCCACTGGACCCCAAAAGGATCCTTTGTAGTAAAAGAAGTGATAGCTATCCATGAAATAGTTACGCAAGATGGACATTGGGATCAATTTCCTTATATAGATTGTTGGTTGGAAGTGGTTCAAAATCAGCCACCTTGGATTAAGAAATGCTTAGTAAAGTCTCATGTGATGGTTGTTAAAAGGAGAGACTCGAGGAGGACCGCCTGTACTCCCTGAGTCTAATGAGGGGGGGGATTCTGAATTGGCTGAGTATCGGACCTGCTCTCCGGTCACCCTGTCAAGTAGTGAGGATGAATCAGACACCTTCTCAGGATCCAGTCCCTCTGCACCACCGCTCCCTCCCTCAGGGAAACCACCACCGGCGTATCAAAGCATACTTAATGATTCAGAGCGAGTGCCTCAGCCAAGTGCCCCATCTGAATCAGGGAATAAGGGCTATTATTTGCGCAAGACTGTAGAATCACAGCCGGTGCTGAATTGCCCGATGCGAGAGGTTGTTGGAGAGGGGGGCAATGCAACTTTTGTCTACACCCCATTTAGTACTTCAGATTTATTTAACTGAAAGAATCAGAGCCCCTCTTTTCGTGAAGACCCTGAAAAGATGAGGGACCTGTTTCGATCCACTGGGCAGAGTCATCGACCCACTTGGGCTGATGTCCAGATGATGCTCCAAACCCTCCTGACCCCGGAGGAGAGGAGATTAGTGTTGGGGACGGCAGAGCGCATTGCAGCAGCCAGGGTAGAAGCGGAGGGAGCTACTGGTCATACCTTGCGTGATACCTGCCCTGTTGAGGAATCGAGATGGGATAATCATACTGCAGAAGGAAGAGAGCTGAGTGCACGGTATCTGGGGATTATAGTGGAAGCAATGGGGAAGGCAGTGCCTCGGGTTACTAATCTGTCTAAATTGTATGAAGTGAGACAGGGAAGAGAGGAGGATCCCTCAGCTTTCCTCAGGAGGCTGTACGAGGCGTTCCGCAGGTTTTCCGACCTAGATCCAGAAGCCCCAGATAATCAACGCATGGTAAATCTTATGTTTATTGGTCAATCCGTTGCTGATATTCGTAAGAAGCTACAGAAAACTGAGGGAGGTGCTGGGAAACCGATTTCAGAGCTGGTGGAAATTGCATATAAGGTATATGGGAATCATGAGCAGGCACAGGAGTGCAAGGAGGATAAAAAGGCTCAGCGACAGATGGCAGGGCTGGCAGCTGCTATAACTGGAGGTAACCCTGGAAAGGCTGGGATACAGAAAGGGAAAGGGGGAAGAGTGGGAGCAGACGTTTGTGCTTATTGCAAAGAGAAAGGACACTGGAAGAGGGAATGCCCAAAGTTGAAGGAGAAAAAAAAGGGGAACCAAGAGGTCACCTCATGCGGGCAGAGGAAAAGGGTGAGGACACAGAATGAAGGGGACGGGGATCTAAGACCACTACCCTTCGGGTTGGAGCCCGAGAAGATCCCATGGTAGCCATTAGGGTTGGTGGCAAAAACTTTGAAGCCTTGGTGGATACTGGGGCTACATTTTCAATGATTCCAGAAAAAAACCCCTGTGCAGGAACTAGTGAACAGCAGGTACTTGTGGAAGGGATTCATAGATTTCATAGACATTAGGGCTGGAAGGGACCTTGGGAAATCATCGAGTGCAGCCCCCTGCCCAAAGGGCAGGAAGTCAGCTGGGTTCATAGGATCCCAGCAAGATAAGCATCCAATTTACTCTTGAAGGTGTTTAATGTAGGTGCTTGAACCACCTCCGCTGGCAGACTGTTCCAGACCTTGGGGGCTTGGACAGGAAAGAAATTCTTCCTTATGTCCAGCCTGAAACGGTCTTGCAGCAGTTTGTGACCGTTCGACTCGTCATCCCTTGGGGCGCTCTGGTGAACAGACGTTCCCCCAGATCCTGGTGGTCACCCCTGATAAACTTGTAGGTGGCCATCAGATCACCCCTGAGCCTGCGCTTTTCCAGGCTAAAGAGTCCCATGGCTCTCAGCCTGTCCTCGTAAGATCTGTTTTCCTGACCTCTGATCATGCGCGTGGCTCTCCTCTGGACTCTCTCAAGCTTCTCCACATCCTTTTGGAATTGTGGAGCCCAAAACTGGACGCAGTACTCCAGCTGCGGCCTCACCAAGGCCGAGTACAAGGGGAGAATGACGTCCCGGGATTTGCTCAAGAAGCATCTATGGATGCACGCCACCATTTTGGTCGCTTTACCAGCTGCAGCATCGCATTGCAGGCTCATGTTCATCTTGTGGTCAATGATGACCCCCAAGTCTCTTTCTTCTGTAGTGCTAACCAACGTAGCACTGCTGAGCCTATAAGGGTGCTGCAGGTTTTTCCTCCCAACGTGGAGAACCTTGCATTTTTCGGTGTTAAACACCATCAGGTTCTCGTCCGCCCATTTGCTGAGCTTGTCCAGGTCAGCCTGGATCACCCGCCTATCTTCTGGCATGGATGCTTTGCCCCAAAGTTTGGTGTCATCGGCGAACTTGGCCAGTCCACTCCTGACTCCAATGTCCACATCATTAATGAAGATGTTGAACAGGATGGGTCCCAGGACAGAGCCTTGAGGGACCCCACTGGTCACAGGGCACCATGATGAGTGACTGCCATCAATCACAACCCTCTGGGTCCGACCACGGAGCCAATTTCCCAGCCAGCAGATCGTAGTGGAGCCAAGGCCACAACTGGGCAGTATGGCCAAGAGGTGATCATGGGATACCAGATCAAAAGCTTTTTTGAAGTCAAGATATATGACATCAATCTCTTCTCCCTTGTCCAGGTGATAGGTCACCTGGTCATAGAAGGAAATGACATTGGTCAAACAAGACCTACCCGCAACAAACCCATGCTGGCTATCCCTTAGAATGTTAGCCTGGGCCAGTCCCTCAAGGATGGCCTCCTTAATAAAATTTTCTAAGATCTTCCCCAGGATAGAAGTCAGGCTGATGGGCCTGTAGTTAGCTGGATCCACTCTCCTCCTTTTCTTGAAGATCGGCACCACATTGGCCTCTTCCAGTCTCCGGGCACTACACCAGAGCGCCAGGAGCTGCCGAAGACCCGTGCCAGGGGCTGGGCTATGACGCTTGCCAGCTCCTTGAGTGCCCTGGGGTGCAGATTGTCAGGGCCGGCTGACTTGAAGGTATCCAGCTTCTCAAGGTGTTCCTTCACGAGGTCAGCATGTATGGAGGGTAGGGGATCCCCATCACCCGGATCTCCCTGTCCCATAGCAGGCATGGGCATCCTGTATGACTGATGAAAGACTGACGCAAAGTACCTATTTAATAGGTTGTCTTTTTCCTGGGCGTCAGTTGTCAGTTGCCCCATCTGGTTTAGCAGGGGTCCAACGTTGCCCTTGCTTTTCCTCTGGCTCCCCACATATCTGAAAAAGGACTTTTTGTTGTCCTTGATGCCTAAAGCTAGTTGGAGTTCAGTTGCAGCCTTGGCTTTCCTGGTTTGGTCCCTGCAGGACCGGACCAGCACGGAGTAATCCTCCTTGGAGGTGAATCCCATCCTCCATCCTTTGTAGGCTTTCCTTTTTAGCCACAGGAGGTCCACTAGGTCTCTGGAGAGCCAGGCGAGCTGCTGTGCCTTCTTGCTGCCTTTCCTCCGTGTTGGAATAGATTTAGCTTGTGCACTGAGGATCACTTCCTTGAGAAGCAACCACTCTTCTTGAACTCCCATCTCCCTGGGGTCATGCAACCAACATGGGTTCATCAGTGGCAGGGCTTGTCAGACCAACCTGGTGGCCTTTTACGATCAGGTCACCAAATCATTAGACGCAGCGGTTGCTGTGGATGTAGTCTTTCTGGACTTCCGGAAGGCTTTCGACACTGTCTCTCACCCTGTCCTCATCAAAAAGCTGGGAGACTGTGGTGTCGATGCCCACACGGTCAAATGGGTCGCCAACTGGTTGGAGGGCCGCACCCAGAGGGTGGTAGTGGATGGGTTCTTCTCGACCTGGAAGGACGTGGGCAGTGGGGTTCCGCAGGGCTCGGTCCTCGGGCCCGCACTGTTCAACATCTTCATCAATGACTTGGATGACGGGGTAGAAAGCACCCTGTTCAAGTTTGCTGATGACACTAAGATGTGGGGGGATGTGGGTGCACTAGAAGGGTGCAATAGGCTACAAGCTGACCTTGACAGGTTGCAACGGTGGGCGGATGAGAATAGGATGGGGTTTAACACTGATAAGTGCAAGGTGTTGCACATGGGGAGGAAGAACCGGCACCACACTTACAGGTTGGGGAACTCCCCTCTTGCCAGCACGGAGACGGAAAAGGATCTTGGAGTCGTCATTGACTCCACGATGAACATGGGCCAGCAGTGTGGGGAGGCAGTCAAGAAGGCCAACCGTACCCTGTCATGCATCCACAGATGCATCTCGAGCAGGTCCAGGGAGGTGATCCTCCCCCTCTATGCGGCACTGGTCAGGCCGCAGCTGGAGTACTGCGTCCAGTTCTGGGCGCCACACTTCAAGAGGGACGTGGACGATATGGAAAGAGTTCAGAGGAGGGCCACTCGTATGATCAGGGGTCAGCAGGGCAGGCCTTATGAGGAGAGGCTACGGGACCTGAACCTGTTTAGCCTCCACAAGAGAAGGTTAAGGGGGGACCTTGTGGCCTGCTACAAACTGGTCAGGGGGGATCAGCGGGTATTGGGGGAGTCCCTGTTCCCCCGTGCGCTGCCAGGAGTGACCAGGAATAACGGTCACAAGCTGGCGGAGGGTAAGTTTAGATTAGATATTAGGAGGTGCTACTTCACAGTCAGGGCGGCTAGAGCCTGGAACCAGCTTCCAGGGGAAGTGGTGCAGGCTCCTAGCCAGGGGATTTTTAAAAGGAAGTTAGATGAGCACCTTGCCGGGGTCATCTGACCCCGGGGCTCTTTCCTGCTAAGGCAGGGGGTCGGACTAGATGATCTACCTAGGTCCCTTCCGACTCTAGCTACTATGAAACTATGAAACTATGGTCCCTGAGGGCCTGACTGACTAGCCTCTTGAGCTTGTCAAAGTCGGCTTTTCTGAAGTCAAGGACTTCTGTGTTGCTGACTGACTTGCCAGCTTTACGGCGGATGGTGAAGGTGATCAGCTCGTGGTCACTGTCACCCAGCTTCCCATCGATCACTAGGTCGCCCATTAGGTCGTCCCCCGTAGCCAGTACCAGGTCGAGCAGCGCTTTGCCTCTCGTTGGCCCATAGACTTCTTGAGTCAGGTAGAGGTCATCCACGCACGAGAGAAAGCTTTGTGCCCGCTGAGATTTAGCTGAGTGATCTTCCCACGAGATGTCCGGGTAATTGAAGTCACCCATGACAACCAAGGTCCTGGAGCAAGTGGCCTCAGTCAGTTCCCGGGTGAACTCCTGGTCAAGCTCAGGACCTTGAGTGGGAGGTCTGTAGTAGACTCCCACCGTTGTGTCCCCTGGGCCGTATTCCCCACGAATTTTTACCCAGAGGGTCTCTAGCTGTCCATGCCGGTCCCAACATCAGCTTGCAGGGACATGTAGCTTTCCTTCACGTAGAGAGCTACACCCCCGCCCCTTTTGTCAACACGATCCCTCTTGTACAGGGTATAGCCCTCTACACCCGTGGTCCAGTCATGGGTGGAGTCCCACCAGGTCTCCGTTATCCCAATGACATCATATTTCTTTGCACTGAGCAGGAGGACGAGCTCGTCCTGCTTGTTGCCCAGGCTCCTGGCATTAGTGTACAGGCAGGCAAGTGTGCCCTTGGGGGCTCTTGCCTTGCCCACAGATTGTGCCAGGACTGGGACAGGGGTGAGCTCCGTTAAGTGCCCCCTTAAGTGCCTTGGTCTGCTGGCTTTGCAAGGGCCGTTCAGCGGGCCAGCAGTGGCAGTCGTCCCCCCATCCCCCAGCGGGCTTAGTTTAAAGACCGGTGGAGCAGTTCAGCCGGCCTGGCTGAGAAGAGCCTCCTCCCCGGGGGGGAGAGGTGAAGGCCATCTCTTCCCAGCAGCTCGCTGCCTCTCTCTCCAAAGAGCGGGCTGTGGTCATGGAAGCCAAAGTCTTCCCGATAACACCAGTGCCGCAGTCTTTGGTTCACCGCGTGGATCCTCCTCTCCCTCCTCAGCCCGTAGCCCGAGACTGGGAGGATTGACGAAAACACCACCTGAGCTCCCAGACCCCTAAGCCCCACTCCCAACTCCCTGTAGCGCCTCATGACCTGGCTGGAGGTGCTCTGAGCTGTGTCATTGGTGCCCACGTGAATAAGGAGCATGGGGTAGTGGTCTGTGGGCCGGAGGAGCTGCGGGATCCTCTCTGCAATGTCTCGGATGCGGGCCCCTGGGAAGCAGCAGAGTTCCCGGGCTAAGGGGTCGGGGTGGCAGATTGCCCCCTCAGTGCCCGCAGGACGGGGTCTCCCACAACAAACACCTTTCGCTTTGACTTGGGGAGAGTGGGGGCAGTAGCTGCAGTCGAGCCTGGGTTGCCTGCGGGAGCCGGCAACTGCGTGGGCTCTGCTGGGGCTGCAAGATGTGTGAACCTGTTGCTAAGCTCCGGTGGGGCAGGGGCCTTGGTGCGGCGGGCCTTGGGGCCCTTGACCACCTCGGTCCATGCCCCTGACTGGGCAGAGCGGGAGGTCCCAGAGTCCTCCTTAGTCGTGGAGGGAGACGGTGCTCTCCCCTGCGGCTCCCGGGGAGAAGGGCCTGGCAGTAGGAGTCGATCTCCTGCTCGCAGTCCCTGATGGCGCGCAGTCTCTGGACTGTGGCCTGGAGCTCCTCCAGCTGGCGCGCCAGAGACCGCAGTAGGGAGTAGACCCCGCAAGGGGAGTGTGAGCAAGTGGGGCCTAGGGGCGGCCGTGAACTCCCTAGCGCCCCCTACCGTCACGTTAGGGTGAACTTAGCACCCTCAGAATCTCTCCTGCCACGACTTTGATGACCAATAAGTTGTATGGGAGGCTGCCTCTGTTTCCCTAGTGGATGGTACCGATGTTCCTGCCCCTACTCCTAAATGGGGTATCTATATGCGCCCCGCCTTAAGGGCTATGTGTGCCTCCAAACCTCCCCTTCAGCATGCCCTAGGCCTCGCAGCTGTTCTGGGGGACGTTTGTACGGTCCCTCGCCCCTCGGGTGCCCTTGTTCTCTCTCTCAGGCACCCTGGGCTCCTCGCCCACCTGGCGCCCCCCTGGGCCGGGCTCCTATCTCCAGCCCGCTCCCTGCGCCCTGGGCCTGTCTTGCTGGCATCCAGCTAATTGCTGGCGCCCCCCCTGGGTCCGGCTTGCTAGCGCCGCCTAATACCGGTGCCCCCTGGGCCGGGTTCTCGCCGACGTCCAGCTAATCGCTGGCTTCCCCTGGGTCTGGCGCGCTACCGCCACCCTAATCCCGGCGCCCTTGGGCCGGCGCGCTACCGCCGCCCTAATCCCGGCGCCCTTGGGCCGGCGCGCTACCGCCGCCCTAATCCCGGCGCCCTTGGGCCGGCGCGCTACTCCCGGCGCCCTTGGGCCGGCGCGCTACTGCTTGTTCTGCCCCGCTCCGGGGCCTTGCCCTCTCTAGGGCAGACACCACGCTCCGCACGCAAGGGGCACAGGCAATCGCTGCCGTGCCTGTCCCCTTGACCCTTCACTGGGTCCGGTTGCCCCACTGGGCAAAACACTGCCCTTATGGGCTGGGGTCTGCAACCCCGCACACCACGCCTCCCTGGCGCAATACAGCGCCTCTCTGGCACCGACAATAATGTCCCGCTGGCACTGTGCCCTTACTGGGCACCGGGAACCCCCAAGCTGCTGGGGAGCCCCCGTGAGGCCTCCTCGCTCCCCTACAGCCTCACCCGGTCCTCCAGTTTAAACTGTAACATAAGCTCAAGCCATCTGGCTGCAACATAAACACAGAGGCTCCATACGCCTAACGATAACTCCAAGCCCCGCCGGGCTCTCAGTCCTACCTCCCTTCAGGGCAATCTTGTTCCCCGCATCATCGCATCCGGTTAGTGTGGTAAGGCTGCGACCACTTAACTCGGGCCACTCAGCTCAGCCGCAGAGCTCCTGCTCCTGCGGCAGCCAGAAGGGAACTGTGAGGCAGGCTCTGGCCTAAGCTGTTTATAAAGGCCTGGCCCTGCCCCCTTCTGGCCACGTGACCCGCCTGGTCGCCCTGGTAACCGGCACCTGAGCTGCCCGGATGATTGGCAGCTCTGCCAATCACCCTCACAGTCACGGGGCACTTACGTGACTCTGTGACAGGGAGGTGGCCATGCTTCCGGGCCCCAGAGCCTGAAAAAGGGACAGGCAGCCCCCGCAGCCAAGAGCCAGGGGCTCCGTCTGCGTGGAGCCCGGGACCATGGGCTCCGTCTGGGTGGCCGTCTCTGAGGTGCCCAGTGGAGGGACCGCAGACCCCGAGGGGACCCTCGGGGTGCGGCGCGTGCCCATCCGTGTCATGCCTCTGGTAGGCTGGCTACAGCTGGGGGGGGGTCGCAGGCAGGGTCTCGTGCCCTCCCACGCCCTCTCCTGCGCGAACTCTGCGCTAACTCGAGAGCCTGTTTGCGCACCCTGTTCGCGCAGCCTGTTCGCGCGGCTCCGGTCGCGTGGGGGGCTGGGGGGCTGGGCCAAGTAGGGGCCTGGGCGGGGGCTTGACCCGGCACCAGGCAGCGGCCTCCTCCCAGCAAGCGAGGAGTTAACCCCTTCCCACCACGAGCCCACTCACCTCCGGCTGTGCTGGGGGTCGGCAGGGGGCTCGGCGGCTGCTGAGGGGGTGTCTGGGGGGCTTCGGGGGAGTGGGGGCGCAGCGGGCTTCACCCGCGCGTCTCTCACCGCTCCAGAGCCTGCCTGAGTGTTGTTTTTTTTTTTTTTCTTCCCTGTTTGGCGGGCCCTTTTAAGCTACGCGCATGTGCAGTGGGCCTGCCGTCGGGCAACGCTGGCTTCTCAGGCCGGGGGGCCCTGCCCGGGATTTGGGGGGCCCTGCCTTACAGGAGGGGGACTGGTGAGTACCCTCTCCTTCACTTCTCTCTCCCTGGGGGGCTGGGCCAAGTAGGGGCCTGGGCGGGGGCGGGGGATTGAGGGAACGCAATCCCGACTCCCTGTTTGTAAGCCACTCCTCACCAAAAGGGGGGACCATTTGCTTGAGCACTCCTTTGATGCAAAAATTTGCGGTTCGTTTCTCGGGAGGCACGCACACGAAGAAATCTCAGACACACACTTATTAGCAGCACAAAAAGTGTATTTGCAAATAGGGTCGGAGCAGAGTCAAAGGACTCAGATTACTCCGCCCCCCTGAGGAAATTCTCAGCTGGCTTTTATCCCTTCCCTCCTGGGCACATGTGCAGAAACAGGAACTCTTACAACTCATTTCCAGTTCATACAAACATATATGTGACCACGTCACTTCATCCATCACATGTATATTATAATTAACTACTTAAGTATGCAGGGCGGATAGGTGAATATGCATCAGCTAATTGTGCATGCTCAGAAAGTTCTCTAGGTCACAAAAAGTTTAAATCCCCCCGCTTTCAAGGACACAGTCAGTTGAATTCCAGCTTCTGTAATCTGCATGTGAAAGCCAGGAGGAGTGTGGAGGAGGGAGTGGGGGAGAGAGTGATTTAGCATAAGAAAAAACTGTAACAAGGCTTAGCTAAAAAAGAAAAGTCCTTGGCAGTGTTTTTTCTTATCAGGTACGAGATGCAAACTGTGCAGTTCTAACAACACTCCATTTCTAACAATATTCTAACAATACTCCATTTACTGTGCATTTCTAACACCTTTGTATATTCTCCAAGTTCCCCGGTTGCACTACTTGGGCGAGACCTACTCACAACACTGCAAGCTGAGATATTTTTCAGAGACGACCAGATGGTGGTCCAGCTACCTATCAAGCAGAGCTCAAACTATCAGATGGCTCTCCTGGAGGACCGATGCCCTGCAGTAAGTTCTGAAGATCACATGATTGGAGTAGACCCTTCGGTATGGGCTGATGGAACCCCTGCGCGAGCTAAGTCGGTCTCCCCGGTAAGGATCATACTCAGGGATGGGGAGGGGCCCATTCGAGTAAAGCAGTACCCACTCAGCCGAGCGGCCAGAGCTGGACTCAAGCCATTAATAGAGAAATACAAGAGGTACGGATGGCTAGTGGAAGGGTCCTCACCATATAAGACCCCCATTCTTGGAGTGCCGAAGGCAGATGGGGTCTCATACAGACTGGTCCAAGACCTGCGAGCAGTAAATAAGAAGGTCCTTTCAGACCATCCTGTAGTCCCAAACCCACACACGATTTTGACACAAGTACCGGGGGAAGCTGAAATATTTTCAGTGCTAGATTTGAAAGATGCTTTCTTCTCTATTCCCCTTCACCGAGAGAGTCAAAAATTGTTTGCTTTTGAATGGGAGGATCCAGACACCTTCCATAAAGCCCAACTCATGTGGACAGTTCTCCCACAAGGATTCGTAGCAGCCCCCCATATTTTCGGACTTGCCCTTCAGAAGGACTTGGAGGAATGGAAGGGATCACACCCCGCAGTGACTCTCCTCCAGTATGTGGATGACCTGCTGGTTGCAAGCCCAAACTTGCAACTCTGCGAGGAAGCCACCAGGTCACTGCTAAACACCCTAGGGGAAAAAGGATATAAAGTCTCTAGAGAGAAAGACCAAATATGTCAGCCTCAAGTTACATTTTTGGGATATAAGCTCTCAAAAGGAGTCAGAGCCCTGAGTGCAGATCGCATACAGGCAATCCAAGGTCTAGCCTCACCTCAGTCACCCAAGGAGCTGCGGGCATTCCTAGGGCTAACTGGGTTCTGTCGACTATGGATACCAGATTATGGTGGGAAGGCTAGACCACTGTATGACTCACTAAGGAGAGTCTCACTGAATGGAAATGGAATAAAGAAATGCAGCATGCCTTTGATGTGCTTAAAGCAGCATTAATCCAGCCCCCTGCCCTGGCCATCCCAAATAATAAAAAGCCATATTGACTGTATGTTCATGAGAATCGAGGGGTCGCATCAGGGGTGCTGACGCAGCCATCAGGCCCAACCTGGAGACCCGTGGGATATTACTCAAAGGTTCTAGATCCAGTTGCACTCGGGTGGCCAGCCTGTCTTCGGGCTGTGGCAGCCACAGCAGTTGTTGTCGAAGAAGCCCAGAAGATAGTCATGGGTGCAGATATGGAAATACTCACCCCTCATGGAGTTCCCCATAGTTTCATAGTAGCTAGAGTCGGAAGGGACCTAGGTAGATCATCTAGTCCGACCCCCTGCCGTGGCAGGAAAGAGCACCGGGGTCAGATGACCCTGGCAAGGTGCTCATCTAACTTCCTTTTAAAAATCCCCTGGCTAGGAGCCTGCACCACTTCCCCTGGAAGCCGGTTCCAGGCCCTAGCCACCCTGACTGTGAAGTAGCGCCTCCTAATATCTAATCTAAACCTACCCTTCGCCAGCTTGTGACCGTTATTCCTGGTCACTCCTGGCAGCACACGGGGGAACAGGGACTCCCCCAATACCTGCTGATCCCCCCTGACCAGTTTGTAGCAGGCCACGAGGTCCCCCCTTAACCTTCTCTTGTGGAGGCTAAACAGGTTCAGGTCCCGTAGCCTCTCCTCATAAGGCCTGCCCTGCTGACCCCTGATCATACAAGTGGCCCTCCTCTGAGCTCTTTCCATATCGTCCACATCCCTCTTGAAGTGTGGCGCCCAGAACTGGACGCAGGACTCCAGCTGCGGCCTGACCAGTGCCGCATAGAGGGGGAGGATCACCTCCCTGGACCTGCTCGAGATGCATCTGTGGATGCATGACAGGGTACGGTTGGCCTTCTTGACTGCCTCCCCACACTGCTGGCCCATGTTCATCATGGAGTCAATGACGACTCCAAGATCCTTTTCCGTCTCCATGCTGGCAAGAGGGGAGTTCCCCAACCTGTAAGTGTGGTGCCGGTTCTTCCTCCCCATGTGCAACACCTTGCACTTATCAGTGTTAAACCCCATCCTATTCTCATCCGCCCACCGTTGCAACCTGTCAAGGTCAGCTTGTAGCCTATTGCACCCTTCTAGTGCACCCACATCCCCCCACATCTTAGTGTCATCAGCAAACTTGAACAGGGTGCTTTCTACCCCCTCGTCCAAGTCACTGATGAAGATGTTGAACAGTGCGGGCCCGAGGACCGAGCCCTGCGGAACCCCACTGCCCACGTCCTTCCAGGTCGAGAAGAACCCATCCACTACCACCCTCTGGGTGCGGCCCTCTAACCAGTTGGCGACCCATTTGACCGTGTGGGCATCGACACCACAGTCTCCCAGCTTTTTGATGAGGACAGGGTGAGAGACAGTGTCAAAAGCCTTCTGGAAGTCCAGAAAGACTACATCCACAGCAACCCCTGCGTCTAATGATTTGGTGACCTGATCGTAAAAGGCCACCAGGTTGGTCTGACAAGACCTGCCACTGATGAACCCATGTTGGTTGCCCCTGAGCATGCATTCCCCCGCAAGGCCCTCCTGGATGTGTGCCAGGATAATTTTTTCAAAGAGCTTACCCGGGATTGAGGTAAGACTAACTGGCCTGTAATTTCCCGGGTCCTCTTTTTTTCCCTTTTTGAAGATAGGGACCACATTGGCCCTCTTCCAGTCCTCCGGCACCTCACCAGAGCACCACGAGTGCTCATAGAGCCGCGCCAGGGGTCCCACAATGACCTCGGCCAGTTCCTGTAGAACCCTAGGGTGAAGATCGTCCGGACCAGCGGACTTGAACACGTCCAGCCTCTCCAGAAGTACCCTAACTAACTCCTCGCTAACCCCTGGCCCAGGCGTGTCTCTCCCGGGGCCCGAGGGGGGCCCAGCAGGGAGGTGGCTGAACTGGTCCCTACTTAGGAAGACAGAGGCAAAGAAATCGTTAAATATGTTAGCTTTGTCATCTGGCATGACGACTAAGTTGCCCATCGTGTCCTGCAGGGGCCCCACATTACCCGGGACCCTCTTTTTACCACCTATGTATTTGAAGAAGGACTTCTTATTGTCCTTAATCCGGGAAGCTAGTCCTATCTCCATCTCTGCCTTGGCCTTCCTGACTGCCCCCCTACATCCTCGGGCGACTGTAACATAGTCCTTCTTGGTGATGACCCCATCCCTCCATTGGGTGTATGCCTCCCTTTTAGCAAGGAGACATTCCTGGATGCTCCTAGTGAGCCATGGGGGTTTATGTGCCCTCCTGCTCCCTTTGACTTCATCCCTCTGACCCCACTACACTGACATAAGGGACCCTACTACCTCTTGCCCAGGGTTCATTCAAGAGGGCAGGGTCCTGGCTGCACAGCAGGACATGGGAGTGAAGCCTTGAGTGGGACCAACTCCTGCTCCTGAGGGTTAGCAACAAGCTCTGCGTAACAGTGAATCCTCTGAAAGACAAGGGGCTGGGAAGTCACAGAGAGATCTGCCCTGGAAAGGGTTGAGGGTTCCCATGGCACAGCTCTGGAGAGGACACAGACACCAACCACAAGGCACCATGTTCAATTCAGGAGCTTTGCTAGCAGGGAATTCATGAGAGAATACAAGGGAGGGAGGGCAGGGAAGGGAAGAGCATCAGGGAGACAGTACTTGGATCTTGGGCAGCATTGGATGTGCAGCTGAACAAAAGGCTATAAGCTGTGCCTTAGAAAAGCTGCTGACCAGAAGGCAAAATGGTATGTTAAAAGTAACACTGCAAGACACTTAGGCAAGCATTTTCATAACACTAGAGTATTGTTGTAAGATATTGAAGTTAGATGAGCACCTTGCCGGGGTCATCTGACCCCGGTGCTCTTTCCTGCCAAGGCAGGGGGTCGGACTAGATGATCTACCTAGGTCCCTTCCGACTCTACCTACTACTATGAAACTACTATATAGCTCCCTGTGTACAGGAAACAAGATGTAGACCTCTAGCTATCATTAGGAGATAAAGCAAAAGCAAAACCTTGGAGATAGTGAAGAAAGCAGCAAGAAACTGCAAGTGACTGAGAGAAGCAGAGGTCAGGGTTTTAAGCATGCGCTCATAGCCAAAAGCCACGTAAATGAGTGACATGCAAAGGCAACTGCATGCTAATAGAGTAAACAGTAAACAAAGGCGGAGCTTAAGATGGGAAGGACTAAGGGTGGAACAAAGGTGGGGTAAAATGTTAATGAGTAACAACCAAGGTATACAAATATGAAAAGAATTAATATTCACTGCAGCTCCCGTTTATTGAAGCAGTCTCCACTTGGAATAAAGCTGTTGACAAGCAATGTGTGCATCAATCCATTGTCTCCCTAGTTTTGGGCATCGCATAGAGTCGGGGTCGAACAAACAGCTCAGGGGGTGGCAGGAGCAGCTCCTGGCAGACCCCACTGGGCATGGGTAGCTCCAGGAGAGGGGTGATGTGGTGGTGAGGAAAGGCAAGGTCAGGGAGGAGAGTAGGGAATGCTGCCCAGCCATAAATGCCCTGCTCCCTGCAACTCAGGGGCTCACATACCAGAACCCCTGGACCAGGAGGAGGGAAAAAGCTGGGAGGCAGCCCAGCAAAGTCCCTGGGTGTCATTTCAAGCCAGCTGTCTTGGGGAGGACACCCTACCGGGAAGGCACTTCTTCCCCTGGGACTACTATTTGCTTTTAGAGAATGATGGGGAATGCACAGGCTCCAAGGCAGATGCAAGATCATCTCCTCCTCCTCTCCTTCCCCTGCATGGGGGCTGACTTCTACAGAGGTGTTGGAAGAAATCAAACTTTGCCTTGTGGTTGAATCAGAACTGACAGAGCCAGCTTTTCTTTAATTAGGGCTATACTGTGATCACAAGGAGAGTTTCATACAGCAAGGGGAATCACCCACTTGTCTGTTTCAAAGGACTCCTGCTCTATAAGTTTACAATCATATTTATACTTAAGCCAGAGAAAGAGAAAAAAAAATACGACTTTGGAGAAACCAAAATGATAATAAATTACACACAGACATGCAGGCATTTTACTGGTGGTTGCTGAGCAGGCAGACATCTCCACGCCCTTCCTATACTGCTGGCTGAATTAGGGATGCTTCTGGGTGTGGATGTGCTGATTCAAGGACGGGTGGGACAGATAGGTGAAGCTTTTCCAGTACTCAGGGCACCGATGTAGCTTCTCCCCTGTGTAGCTACACTGCTGTTCGGCACAACCTGGAGGAGTAGGTGAAGTTCTTCCTACACTAAGAGGAATGATGCGTCTTCTCTTCTTTGTGGAAGCGCTGGTGCCGGGCCAGGTGGGAGGGCTGGGTGAAGCTCTTCCCACACACAGAGCACTGATATGGCTTCTCCCCTGTGTGGATGCGCTGGTGCTCAGACAGGTGGCAGGACTGGGTGAAGCTCTTCCCACACTCAGAGCACTGATATGGCTTCTCTCCTGTGTGCGTGCGCTTGTGCCTGGCCATATTGGAGGAGGAACCGAAGCTCTTCCCACACTCAGAGCACTGATATGGCTTCTCCCCTGTGTGGGTGCTCTGGTGCTCAGACAGGCGGGAGGATTGGGTGAAGCTCTTCCCACACTCAGAGCACTGATATGGGTTCTCCCCTGTGTGGACGCGCCGGTGCTTGGCCAGCTTGGAGGAGGAACGGAAGTTCTTCCCACACTCAGAGCACTGATATGGCTTCTCCCCTGTGTGCATGTGCTTGTGCTTGGCCATATTGGAGGAGGAACCAAAGCTCTTCCCACACTCAGAGCACTGATATGGCTTCTCCCCTGTGTGGATGCGGTGGTGCTGGGCCAGCCCGGAGGAGTAACTGAAGCTCTTCCCACACTCAAAGCACTGATATGGCTTCTCCCCTGTGTGGATGCGCTGGTGCTTGGCCAACTCGGAGGAGTAACTGAAGCTCTTCCCACACTCAAAGCACTGATATGGCTTCTCCCCTGTGTGGATGCGCTGGTGCTTGGCCAACTCGGAGGAGTAACTGAAGCTCTTCCCACAATCAGAGCACTGATATGGGTTCTCCCCTGTGTGGACGCACTGGTGCTTGGCCAGCTTGGAGGAAGAACGGAAGCTCTTCCCACACTCAGAGCACTGATATGCCTTCTCTTCTGTGTGCATGCGCTTGTGCTTGGCCATATTGGAGGAGGAACCAAAGCTCTTTCCACACTCAGAGCACTGATATGGCTTCTCCCCTGTGTGGATGCGTTGGTGCTCAGACAGGTGGGAGGACATGGTGAAGCTCTTCCCACACTCAGAGCAGTGATATGGCTTCTCCCTTGTGTGGATACGCTGGTGCTGAGACAGGTGGGAGGAGCGAGTGAAGCTCTTCCCGCACTCAGAGCACTGAAATGGTTTCTCCCCTGTGTGGATGCGCTGGTGTTCAGACAGGTGGGAGGCACAATTGAAGCTCTTCCCACACTCAGAGCAGTGATATGGCTTCTCCCTTGTGTGAATGAGCTGGTGTCGAGCCAGCTTGGACGAGGAGATGAAGCTCTTCCCACACTCAGAGCACTGATATGGCTTGTCTCCTGTGTGCATGCGCTTGTGGGTGGCCAGCACGGAGGAACAACTGAAGCTCTTCCCACACTCAGAGCACTGATATGGCTTCTCTCCTGTGTGCATGCGCTTGTGCTTGGCCAGGCGGGAGGACCAAGTGAAGCTCTTCCCACACTCAGAGCACTGATATGGCTTCTCTCCTGTGTGCATGCGCTTGTGGGTGGCCAGGCGGGAGGACCAAGTGAAGCTCTTCCCACACTCAGAGCACTGATATGGCTTCTCTCCTGTGTGCATGCGCTTGTGCGTGGCCAGCACGGAGGAACAACTGAAGTTCTTCCCACACTCAGAGCAGTGATACGGCTTCTCCCCCGTGTGGATGCGCTGGTGCTTTGTCAAGCTGCCGTATAGGCTGAAGCTCTTCCCACATACAGAGCACTGATGTGGCTTCTCCCCTGTGTGGATGAGCTGATGTCGAGACAGCTTGGACGAGGAAATGAAGCTCTTCCCACACACAGAGCAAGGATAACGCTTCTCCCCTGTGTGGATGCGCTGGTGCTCAGACAGGTTGGAGGACTGGGTGAAGCTCTTCCCACACTCAGAGCACTGATATGGCTTCTCCCCTGTGTGGATGCGCTGGTGCTGGGCCAGCACGGAGGAGTAACTGAAGCTCTTCCCACACTCACAGCACTGATATGGCTTCTCCCCTGTGTGGATGCGCTGGTGCTGGGCCAGGGAGGAGGAAGAACTGAAGCTCTTCCCACATTCAGAGCACTGATATGGCTTCTTCTCCTCGTTCACTGCTACATTGTCCTGTCTTGGGGTCATCCCGTGACTCTTGTGCCACTGGTCCTTTGCTGGGCTCAGGGAAGCCACCTCACTCCTACTCCCCAGGGAAGCCCATGGTGGCTCCACCTTTCCAGGCCCTTCCTCAGGAGCTTGCTCCTCATTTCCGCTCATCAGCCAGGCATGTCCTGCATGGGAGGAAAAACAACAATTTAGTCCCTGCCCTGCTGCCAGGGAATGAGTCCATGGAACTTTCCTCTGCTAATGAATCCCAAGCAGCCTCCACATCACAGGAAGCTGCACTGGGACAAAGGCCTTGGCACGACCCCGCACACGGGCTCTGGGCTGAGCGTCAGGCTTTGTGACACTCAGCACCACAGAGAGGAAATGGAACAAGGGAGATTCTGGTGCAAACACTGGAGGATTCAGTTCCCCGCACAAAATGAAATCTTCTGAATCCCACCCACTTTAAGCAGCCTCAGACCAGGATTACACACGTCCTGTGCTTCAGGTCAACTGGACCAGGAGACACCAGGGACAGCGCCAGCCTCTCTCTTGTCCAACAAAAATGGCTGGGGGGGTTCAAAAAGCCCAGAAGTGAGAGACTGTGCCCATGAGGGTGAAGATAAATGAGGCAGAAGAACCAAAAGATTAGTCCTGTTTAAGTCCTGAAAACTACACCCTCCTAGGACTGGTTAGTGCAGTGGGGCTACTTGCAGCAGGGCAGCCTCTACAAAATGTCACATGTTGCCAACCCTGAGAAAGGCGAGTGCAGAGCACCTGAAAACCTTGGCTCCCGCTTCCTTGTGGGTCACTCTTGCCTACCCCAACAGAAAACCCCTGGTGAAAGGCAAGGAGGGAAGATGTATGGCAGGGTACACCTTGCAGCAGCTGTCACTCGAAATAGAAAAGATTGCTAAAAAAGCACCCTCTTATGCTGCAAAGAGAGGAATCAGTGAAGGAGCTGGAGCTCTAAGTGGCTGCAATGTTAACTATGCTAGACAAGGAAATGCAAGCACAACTTCGGGACGGGTTCTGGAATATCTGCAAAGTGGCTACAGAAAATGGTACAGCCCTGGAGTATAGCCACCAGGGCCTCAAAAATATCAGTCACGTCGGAGATCGAGAAGGGCGGATAGACCGTTTGTTTGTATTCTCATCCTTTTGGTGGTTTCCTTTTGACCCTTATCTACAATGGCACAAAGAATACATTTGAAACAACAAGGAAAGTGTTGCCCACTGTATAAAAGGGGCAGAATTCCCGAGAACACCTCTGGTCCCAAACAGCTCTGATCATGGGATCTTTCTCTGATCTAAACAGCCATAAATATCATAGAAAATATCATAGAAAACCATCATTTGAGTACTGGAAGACCTAAAAAAAAACAACTTACCCATAATTATCAGTGGTGAAAAACTGTTCAGCTGCTAAGGAACTTGAGGATTAAACAGTTTGACATGAGAAAGTTATTAAAGTTGCGGATGAACGCAGGAAGAGGGTGTTGTGAGCATGCTCTTATTCAGGGGAGTTGCAGGGGCGGTCGTGCAATTTCAACGTGAACAGCGGGAAAGCCAGAAACAAACATCTCCCACACCCAGCAGAGGACACAAGCAGAGCACCACCAAACACTGCTGCTGTAATGTCTAAAGGAGCCATGTGTCAGATTGTGTTGTAGGGAGGAACTTGTAGTAATTACTATTAAAGTTTACTTGATATTAAATCAGGAAGGGGCCATGTCAGACATTGCGGTCTTTGGCAAAAAGACTACTGACAGTTTCCACACTTTGAATTTCAGGGATTGGAACAAGACCTGTCTGCAAACATGACAGCATAAGCTATTTGAGGTCAGCACCCTGAAACGGCAGCACAGGGCAGGTCTCCAGTCTCCAGGCCCCCTTTCACCCTGGGCACGGAGCGTTTGCGAGAGGGCACTTGGGTGGAGCGGACAGCCACAACTCACCGGGCAGCAGGTCCTCCAACCTCGAGACTGCCCCACAGTCCTCATCACCACAGACCCACAGCTCCACCTGTCCTCGCTGGATACGGCAGATCAAATCAGGTGTGGGACCTCGATATCCTGTTTGGGCAGCGGGTAGAAAAAGTTTAACCAGGGCCTATTACGGAGCGGGGGCGGGCACAGGAGGGCCATTTGGCCCAGGCCTCTCATTCATGGAGGGCCTTAAGTTGAGACTGTGTTAAAGAAAAAAGGAACATTTACTACAAATTATTGCATTGCATTTTTTGTTTGTTAAAAGTGTTAATTTTTTAAATGTAAACATTCAAAATATACCACAAGTTCTGGCATTTCATTTTTGAATAGACCAGGAGCCTCAGAAAATGGAAGTGGCCCGGGCCTCTCACAACCTCTGAGAGGGCCTGAGTTTAGCCACTGGTACTGGATGCAGAATAAGCAACTGAAATTTGGGGAATGGAGCCAATGAACTCAGGAATTATACTAAGGACTTGTAGGACAAGGGGATGGAAATTTAGGATGAAAGGGAAGGCAGAGCAGGGAGAAGAGGATGGTCCTTTTCATCCAGGTAGTGGAAGCACGGTCATAGGAAACCAAACACCAGTGTAATTCCAGGCAAATGAGTGGAAATGAGTTTGAACTGGACACACTAAGCAAGAGAGGGAGCAACTCGACGATCTTCCGAGGTCCTTTCCAGCCCTAATGTCTATGAAATCTATGAAACTCAAAATAACTACTTCAGGAAAGGCTGTTACTGCATTTTTAGGCACAATGAATGGGAAATGATATGATCATGGTGAGAAGGCAAAGGGAAATCATGTTATCAAGGAGGAAGACTCCAGGGAAGGTGGTTGGATCAAATGAAGGAGGAATATATACAAGCATGAGATGTGAGGTCTCATTAAGGACAGAGCAGTGATGAGCAAAGGGATTTAAGCCACCAGCCAAAAGTTCATAGTCTCATAGTTGGTAGGGTTGGAAGGGACCTGAGTAAATCATCAATTCCGGCCCCTGCCATGGGCAGGAATGAATCCTGGGGTCAAACAACCCTGGCTAGGTGATTATCCAGCCTCCTCTTGAAGATCCCCAGGGTAGGGGTCAGCACCGCTTCCCTTGGAACTTGGTTTCAGCTCCTAGCCACCCTGACTGTGACGTAGCACCTTCTGATACCTAGTCTGAATCTACTCTCAGTCAACTTATGGCCATTTTTCCTCGTTACTCCAGGTAGTGCTCAGGGGAACAGGGACTCTCCCATTGCCTGCTGGTCCCCCTTTGCCAGTTTGTAGACAGCCACCAGACCCCCTCAGCCTTCTCTTGTGGAAGCTGAACAGTTTCAGGTCCCATCGCCTCTCCTCATAGGGCCTGTACTGCTGTCCCCTGACCATGCGAGCTGCCTCCTCTGGATCCTCTCCATGCTGTCCACATCCCTCTTGAAGTGCAGCACCTGAAACTGGACGCAGTACTCCCACTGTGGCCTGACCAGTGTCACATAGAGGGGAAGGATCACCTCCTTGGACCTGCTCAAGATGCATCTGTGGATTCATGACAAGGTGCAGTTAGGATCCTTGACCGCGTACCCACATTGGTGGGCCGTATACATTTTGGCATCAATAATGACTCCAAGATCCTTTTCTGCCTCTTTGCTGAGGAGAAGGGTTCCCTAACCTGTAGGTACGCTGCTGGTTCTTCCTCCCTACATGCAGTACGTTGCACTTGTCAGTACCAAATCCCATCCTATTCTTATCCACCCACCCGTAACCTTTGTAGATTTAGTTGCAGCCTGTCCCTCTACTTCAGTGTGCCCCCTTCTCCCCACCTTACTGTCATCCGTGAATTTGAACAATGTGCTTTTCACTCCCTGTCCAAGTTGGTGATGAAGATGTTGAACAGCACGGGTCCAAGGACCAAGCCTTGGAGGACCCATCCCGCCAATCTGTGACCCATCTGACTGTGTAAGCATCAACGCCACAGTCGCCTAATTTCTTAATAAGAACGGGGTGAGAGACTGTTAAAACCAGGGAGAAGACAACACCACTTCAGAGCTCACATGGCTGCAGGGGGAGGCAAGAACCAGCGCTTTACCCAGAAACGAGGGCTTGGTAGTTCCTCAGCATGTGGTCCCGGTAAAGCCCCTTGTCTTCCTCTTCCAGCAGGTCCCACTCCTCCCATGTGAAATAAACTGCCACGTCCTCAAACACCTCCCATAGCTGCAAGCATAAGCGTTGCAGCATCAGTGTCTCCTGCCCCAGCTGCCCCCAGCCCCCATGGCCTCACTCACTCAGCACTACAGCACTTTGCATGTTTAGCCATCACAGGCAGGGGTGCACTACTCAGCTGACATGACATGCAGGGATCCTGGTTTTCTCTGTTTAAAAATTGCAAATTCTCTCATAAAAAACAATTGCGCCCAACCCATAGGCCCCCTCGACCCCTGTGGGGACCCGTGACCAGGGAGCCAGCAAACAAGGACTGCCAACAGGAGCTATTTCCAGGCAGTTCGCAGGCAGGAGTACAAGCCTACAAGCCCTCTGCAAGGGCATGCCAGCGTTTGGGCCGGCGTTGGCACAAGGCAGGCAAGCAGGAGCCAGGTCGGATTCTTTGGCAGGGAAGAGAGGAAGACGCTTCACTCTACAAGAATGGTAAGGACGTGGTGGGCTGCCAGGGACCCAGCCCCAGCGATGCTGCGTGCCCGGGGCTCCTCTGAGTCCTCCACCCAGAGCCTGCATGGAGCTTAAAGCCACCCTCCCCCTATCTGTGGGGGTGCCTGGCAGGGCCACTGCGGCCTGTGGGGGGAGCAGGAGTTCCCTCGCCTGTCCCACGTGTGCCCACCTTCGGGCCCTGGAGGGGAAGGGGAGGGAGCTCCAGGCGGAGCTCAGTGGCCTGAGGGGAATCAGAGCTGCCAAGGGCAAAATGGACAGGTATTTCAGTTCACTGCAAGGTCAAGTACCTAGTACAGGCACCCCGGGAGGGACCAGACATGGCAGTATCACAGACCGTTACCACCAGGGCCAGGACTATTTGTGCTGCTGGAGTGTCGACCCCCCCCCCACTACAACTGGGGAACAGGTACAAGGCCCTGGCAGCATGGGAGGAAGAGGCAGGCGAGGATGACTCCAGGGGAGCCGATGCCGCTCCACGCACGGAGCAGACTGAGCGATGCTGGGACACCCAGAGGAAGAGACGCCGGGTCCTCGTGTTGGGCAACTCCCCCCTGAGCAGAATGGAAGGATCCACCTGTTGCCCCAATCCCATGGCACGTGTGATTTGCTGCTTGCCCCAATTCAGGACATTGTGGCCGTGATCCCGGACCTCATCTGGCCCTCTGATCACTACCGCTTAGTCCTCATCCTTGCGGGCACTAATGGCTCGGTCGGGAGTAGCCCGGACCGTGTCGTGACAGACTACAATGCTCGGGGGACAAGCTTAGGGAGATAGGAGCACAGGTGGTTTTCTCATCTGTTCTTCCGGTGAACAGCCACGGATGGCACCACGAGGCCTGCGTTGAAGAGGTCAACCAGTGGCTTCGCATTCCTCAACCACGGCCAACCCTTCCATGCAGGAGACATGCTAGGGCGGGACAGGCTAAATCTCTCCCCGAAAGGTATGCATGCGTTTCTCTTCCAGGTTGGCTGAACTTGTACGGTGAGCTTTAAACCTAGGTTTGTTGGGGGATGGCGATGCAGAGGTAGAGGACACTTCTACGTCAAGGCGGAGGAACACCCTTCTCAACACAGGGGCTGAAAGGGATCTTGCAGTCATTGTTGACTCCAGGATGGACATGGGGCGAGTGTGGGGAAGCAGTCAGAAAAGCTATCTGCACCTTGTTGCGCATCCAACCGTGCATCACAAGCAGATCCGGGAAGGTGATCCTTCCCCTCCATGCGGCACTGGTCAGGCCGCAGCTGGAGTACTGCTCCAGTTCTGGGCGCCGTACTTCAAGGAGGGATGTGGACAGCATGGAGAGGATCCAGGAGGGCCACTTGCATGGTGAAGGGGTGGCAGGTCAGGCCCTCCTAAGATAGACCAAAGGACCTGAATCTGTTCAGCCTCCCCAAGAGAAGACTGAGAGGAGATCTGGTGGCCGTCTGTAAACTCACCAGTGGGGATGAGCAGAAAATAGGTGAGGCTCTGCTCCCCTGGACATCACCTGGCATAACAAGGAATAACAGCCAAAAATTGAGAGTAGGTTCAGGCTTGATATCAGTTCATGAGGACGAGACACTTGAAAAACAGGCAGAACACAACAACACTTCAGAGCTCACATGGCTGTAGGGGGAGGCAAGAACCAGCGCTTTACCCAGGGAAACGAGGGCTTGGTAGTTCCTCAGCATCTGGTCCCGGTAAAGCCCCTCGTCTTCCTCTTCCAGCAGCTCCCACTCCTCCCGTGTGAAATACACCGCCACGTCCGCAAACGCCTCCCGGAGCTGCAGGCACAAGCGTTACAGCATCAGTGTCTCCGGCCCCCGTGGCCCTGTCCGTGCTTGCTCCCCTACAAGTATTTGCGGCATAGCTACAGAGGCAGCTGTGGACACAGGAGCTCGTGTGTCGGCCTCAGCCCGGCTCAACAGGCTCCATTTCCTCGGCCCTTGGAGGCCGCCCAGGCAGCACATTCAGAGGCAGGGAGCCCAGCTCCGGAGACTCCGACCAGCCTCCCCATGCCGGCACCCCTGGCTCTCTGCGCCCCGCAGCGCGCTCCTGGCTACCGCAGCCGGGGGTGTCTGCAACGCTGTCACCAGAGACTTCTCACTCTTCAGGTCTCTTCCCCCCCAAACTCTTGACAGCACCCCTGCCTCCTCCTGGCCTCTGCCCCAGTTGCACTCGCACCCCCACCTTGAGCTCGTGCCCTGCTCACCTCCATGCTCTCACCCTGCTTTGCCGGCCTGCCCTGCCCCGGCCCAGGTGTCAGGGAGCCATTCTGTCCCCGTCTCCCTGGGGAGGGTCTCTGCAGCTCCCGGTTGACAGGTCCTTCCTCGAGAGGCTGCTCATCCGCTCTGCTCAGGGTCCCGGCACCTGTCGGTGTGAAGGGAGTGCACAGGTGAGCCCTGGGGTGGTGGCAGGGGAAAGCCCTGCTCGTCTCCTGGACTGGTGGCAGGGGAAAGCCCTGCTCGTCTCCCGGACTGGCATGGAGTGAAGGGAGCTGAAGGCTGCAGCATGTGGAAGAAGGGAGACTCATGATCCCACAGGTCTTGCTCACAGACCTCCACAGGCACAAGGCTGGAAAGGAGCCCCAAGAGCTGTCCAAGTGCAGGTGGTGATCACAGCACCGTGTCAGAGCCGGCAGGGACATTGCTCCTGGGAAAGGAGCTGCAGCCATGTTGGTGCTGTGTCACATTCACATTTTCAGGGGGGAAGAGGGGAAATGCACAGTAGTCATGTGAAATGCTTCCAGTGGGGCGGGGTCTCGCTTCCTTCCCATCAGGCGCCAACTGCAGGGGCACAGGGAGAACAACCACCGTGGATCTGTTGGAGCACCGACCCACCGAACAGTTCGGGCAGAGAGGTTTGGGGATGAGTTTGGTCCAGGGCACCTGCCTGAGAAGCTTCCGTGTCTGTGGGAAGCTGCACACAGGCAGTGAGAAACATCTGGGACCTCGAACTGCTCATATTGACCACGGTCCTGTCCCACCTGAGCCACGTGGCTTTGTAATCTTGTGCCCCATCCCAGGCAGCAGCCGGCATTAGAGCTTCTCACCCTGAGCCCAGGACAGCCACTCAGGCACCCAGACCCAGGCCCAGGGCTGTTTCCCATAACTCACCTGCCTTGGGCTCCTTGCACTCATTCAAGAGCCAACGGCTACTGTCCGCTCAGCTCACTGTCTCCCCTTGCAGCACTTGTTTTGTGCCTGCGACCCCTCCCAGCCCTGTTTTCTTTTTAGTTAACCCTGAAAATCAACTGGCCTAAGCCCAGGAGCCAACAGTAACAATGGCGTGGTGCGTGGGGAGGGAACTGTTGCTCTTTGGGTGTCGAGCCCGGGTTAGCCTTGTACGTCAGGAAGGCTGGCAAGGGCCTGGCTCGGGGTGGGGCGGGGGCTCCGCTGTGGCGACATGGGGCAGCTCGTCCTCGGGCCCGGGGGTCCCCATCTCCTGCCCCTGCCGGGGCCTGTCCTCACCGTGGGCCTTCGGCGGCTGCTCCCAGGAGTCCCCAGGCTCCGGCAGGGCCCCGGGGGGCTGCATCGTGTCTGAGGACACCTCCTCGACCTCCACACGCACCGTGACCTGGGGACACACAAACGTGTCGCTGGGGAGCCAGGATCTGGGGGGGACGTCCCCCGGACACGGGGAGGTGCGGATGGCACCAGACAAACGCTCTCACCGGGAGCTTCCCGTCCTCCGCCTGCCCCAGCCGAGCCCCCTCGGCCAGGGCCACGGCCTGGGCGCAGGTCTCCACGCGGCCCCCGCACGCCCAGCTCCGCATCTCCGGGGGCAGGATGGCCAGGAGCTGCTCCAGCACCACCAGCTCCAGCATCTGCTCCTTGCTGCGGCACCAGGGCTCCAGCCAGCGCCGGCACAGCTCCCGCAGGCGGCTGCAAATCTCCCGCGGGCCCTCGGCTTCCCGGTAGCGCAGGCCACGGAAGAGCTGGCGCCAGGGCTCTGGGGAGGGGGGCTCGTCCCGCGGTGCCAGCGCTGGGGTGGCGGAGGGCAGCTCGGCCTGGCCTGGGGGCTGCGTGGCCTGCATCGCGTCCCGCCCCCGAGCTCTCGGTGCTGCACCGGTCCGGACGGGACGCCACGAGGGGCTTCTGCCCCCTCAGCCCCTGCCTGCAGACCTGCTGGGCCCTGCTCCGCGACAGCACCAGCCAGAGCAGGATGGGAGAGCCGGCCCGGACACCCCCGCCTCCCCCCACTGCCAGCAGTCCCGGAGCCTCCTCCCTCGCCCCCAGCCCTAGCACCGGCTCCCGGAAGCGGGCTTGCTGCACAAAGGTGCAGTCCAGCTCCGCGCCCGTCCCTGCAGGGCGGGGGAGCGGCAGCCCCGCGCCGGGCGCACGCGTGGCGGGCTCGTGGGCCGCGGGAGGAGCCGGGGCACGGGTCACCTCAGGCCGCAGCTTCCCGGGTGGGCGGGGCTTCTGGCTCCTCCCAAGGTGCTTTGCCGCCGGGGGGCGGGGTGTCGCTTCCTTCCCCTCAGGCGCCAACGGCACAGCGGCCGGCTCCTGTCAGATTTGCATATGCAAATCTGTCCCGTGCAGTGATTGGAGGAACGGACAGAGCCCCGCCTCGCCGGCGGCTGGGCGTCGCGGCGACCCGCCAGCCCAGGAGGGGGCGCGTTTGCCTTTCCCTTGTCGCCGCTGCGACCCCCGCAGCGCCCCGGGTGCGGGGAAAGGGCCGGACCCGCGCTCGTCTCCAAGCACCGCCAGCATTTATTCCCGTAACTCGCACGCGATCTGAGGCGTAAGCAGTGAGGTGCACGTCAGCACGCACAGCGTGCGGGCGGGGCGCGTGTCACCTAAAGCGCTTGCCATGTGTTTTAGCTCAGACGCACCGCGGCTCTCGCCTCAGCGCTGGCGAGCAGTTCCTGGCTTGCACACCTGCTTTAACAGCCGCCCGGCGCAGCAGCACACCCACGTGTAGAAATGCCCTGCGGGACTAGTGCCAGGCATCCTCACGGGTGAGCTCCTGGGTGTGGAGCACAGCAGCAGCCTCAGGTGGGCGAGGAAATGCTCATGCCGCCTTCCTCGGGCCCTGCGCTTGCTGCCCGGCTCCCCCGCCCAGCAGGTAGGTGCCAGGTGCTGGGCCAAGCCGAGCCAGGAGCAGCCTCCAGAGCGCGGGCCTGCAGCCCTGAAGACCAGGTAAGTGGGTTTTCCCCAGGCTGGAGCAGGGCCCGAGCAGAAGAGGCCGGGCAGGTGCCAGCGGTGGAGGGGAATGTGGCCGTGAGCGAGGGACCACGTCCAGTGCACGGCTAAACATGAGCTAGGGCAGAGGCCCATCATTTTTGCACGCTTGTATGGACCCAGAGGGGCCAGACTGTCATCCTCAATTCCCTCTGGGCAAAAAGGAAATTTATTTCCTACCTACAGGGACTTTTTGCCATCTTTAATTTTCCCTGTGCCAGATGAAGGGAGTGCTAGCCCAAAAGCTTGCTGAAAAAAACACCTTTCTGTATGATTTCTTACTTAGTGCAATAAAAGGTATCATCTCTGAACCAAGAGTTCTAGGTTTTTGCATTCCTGGTACCCGGTGATTTTCCAAAGGCCTAAGTACACTGGTGAGGAGTGGATATGGGAAAGGGAGGTCAAAGAGTCTGGACTCCTAAGAGCTCCTTCCCAAGGGGGGAGCCTGGTGCCAGATCTGCCAAGGTCACCTGCCAGGTCTCCAGCAGGCTCTTCTGCAACGCCGAGCTCCCAAAGACTGCTCTCACTCCAGCCTGCTCGCACCAGGAGCCAGGCCAACCCCGCTGGTGAGGGTGAAGTGGATGCTGGCTGCACGGCTCCTTTGTCTGCTGTTAGCTACATACATGGCAGCTTTTTCAGAGAGCAGAGGGGATGTCATCCTCTGGCAGCTGCCCAGTGCCCAGCTATCATGTCCCTGAGATGGGCCCGCCGAACTGTACCCGTCCACACCGAGCTGTACCCCTCCAGGCTGGCACAGAACAGGGAGCAGTGCGCTGCTCTCGCCGTATCCTGGGACCACCACTGCGCCTTCCCCTGTGGCCCCCCGTTCCCCCCTCCTTGCGGTGGGGGGCAGCGCAGGGGCCTGCCAGGGGACAGGCTCCATTAGGCTGCTGGGTTCGGGATCAAGGAGGCAATTCGGGAGTGAAGTAAAGGCAAATTTACTTATAGCTTAGCATACAACAGCTAACAGAAAGGTTAATGTGATTAAACAGGTTGTACAGTAATAAAAAGCTACTAGTGAATAATAACAGATGGACAGAATGACAAAGAGTTACCACATGGTGTTGGAAAGGTTAATGTGACAGACAGACAGTACAGTAATAAAGAGCTAGCAATGAATGGTAACAGATAGAATGACCCCACGTGGGGTTAGCAACTTACCGGCAGTCCCTTTACACCAGGTGCACACCAAGTTGTTCCAGTGAAGTCAAGTGTCCCTGATCAACGCCATCTGTGAGGGGTCACTGGGAAGGTCCCTAGATCAGGATCTGGTCCTCACTCACTGGGAGTCTGGGGTCCAGGCTTGGTACAGTGATGGTCCTTCTATCCTGTCCTTCATGCTGGTCACTTGACATACGTGCTCAATTATTTTATGCTAATCTGTTAGCTAAGAGCCACTCACAATCTTGCCCTATAGCTGTTACCCTATGGCATTAGGTGGTGTTAGAAATTATAGTAAAAGGTTACTGCCTAAACTTGGACTCACTCAATAAGCAAATCACAATACACCACTTTGGGGTTTGAGATTAGCATTTACTCTGCCCAAATAACCCCCTTGGTTTCTTCCTCTTTTTCAGCTCCTCCTTGGATTTATGAAAGGTGCTAATTATATTTTGTGGTCAGGGTTTGTCGTTATGACTGAACCTTAAGTAAGAACCATTAGATTAGCTGATGTTTGCAGTTTTATTTTTGGGCCCCATGATCAGTGCAGAGTTTCAATATTTTGGTTAAACTTATGATAGACAAGTTACATCTGTGGGTTACAAACTTGCAAGCTTTGCATTAGCTAATATTAACTGTCAGACAATTACCAGATATCTCCAAGAGCATATATTTATTGATTTAATCCCTCTGGTTCTGGCCGTCACAATCCACCCCTTGCTTCTTGGAGCATCTGCAATTGTTTTACAGATATGACTCTTGCCAGGAGGTATATGTAACAGTATGAGCAATAACATTTATTTTGGCATAAACATGAGGACCAATTTTATAACAACAATATCTAAGGAGTATATTGAATAATATTAGTCCTGTGATTAAACCTATTACTACTGCAAACCAAGGAAAGGGAGCACCTTTAGTAAAGGTATACATTTGTACAGTACAAGCTACTTCATACCACTTATATAGCGAGGGAATGTTAGTAGCACACTTAATAATTCGCCCTCCCTCTTGGGCTATGAGGGCAAGTTGTTTATCTTGTGGGCCATTTTCAAACAAATTTTTGATGTAGGCTGCTACTTTATTCTACCCTTTTAGTTGGGGTATGTCTACATCTTGAACCTAGGATTTTGGAAGACTTAAAGGTGAAACTTTCTAGCTGGGTCTTTGGCCACATTAAAATAGCTTCCTGGCCTTGGACATTTAAAGTAGCTGATGCCCCTTGAAAATCTCGAGCTTCTGCACAGCAGCTGGTGCAGGAGGTCCAAAACGTACTGTTGGGATAGTACAAGTGGCCAGAACCTTCCCAACAAACCCGCTGAGCTAGGGTAACATAGGCAGTCGGTGGTAGGGGTGTTACACAAACCATGTTGTGGGGGGACTATTTGGCCATCCCCTCCATAAGGTTCCTAAGCCTATTCGAATGCCATGTACAGGGTACACCGGGGATTGACCTAAATACTTGGGGCCTTCCAGGGTTATAATTTCCCAAATGGGACAATGTAAGTCCCAGTCCCACATACATCCTCGCCCCAGTCCTGTTGTTAAAAGGTGGGAAGTGGACCATGTGCTATTTGCTACCCCATGTACGACAAAAAAGCATTTTGTTTTGCTATACCCCTCCCAGCGTGTGCTCCATGTGTCTCAGTAAACTAACCATTGGGCTAAAGCTGGGGGTAGTCCATGGCGCTCTAAGCGAGCAGGCCATTCTTTGTGTCTGAGATCTCTCATCACCTGGGAAAAGTGAAAGTTAAGTGAAAGCTGCACTTGGGCACACGCAGTGCTCCAAGTTTGATCAGCATTGGCTTGAAAGACTACATGCATCAACAGGTAACTTATTTGTGCTGCTTCTCAGCCAATGGTTGCTACTAACTCATCAGTGTATTCTAGGGCCATGTTATCAATCATACCTCCCTTAGTGAGAAAAACTATGGCTTGTCGTACAGCCATGATTCCTTGGGTACTTTTCTGAGATTTATCTATGTTCCAAACTCCAGTGGCTGAATTAAGTCCATTCCACACGTGGTCTAGGGTACCTTTTTTTTTTCAGGCACTTGGAGGCTGCTGGGCTGGGGGTTGGAAAACAGTTGGCCAAGTCCAGAGCAACATTTTTTCTGCCAACTGGGCGCCGGCAGAGCAGTTGGGGAATGCTGTTCTGATAAACCGTTGCTCAGAGTTAAAGGTGATATGGGCATTAAACAAGAGGCATTAAGGAGAACTGGAGCTCTGGTCTGGGACCTCCACCATGGGGTGACATTAGACAAGGGAGGTAGCGGATACACTTGTGGTGGCTCCTTTCAGATTAACAACGTGCATCCCTGCTTAATGCAAAAAACAGACAGAGGTTCTTCTGTTTGGGTGCTTAACCATTTCCCTTCTTGGGTTGACCAGGCGTGTGCCCTGCAGACTCTCCCATACTGGTGATAGGCGGCTATGGTATATTCAGTTCTGTGAGCGTGCCCTGCTTTGTCCATATGACAGAACCACAAAATACCCGGAACATGGGACGTGTTGGCCTCCCGTTCCGTGGACCACCACTTGACAGCATAAGAGCTGTTTTTAAACCACCATAGTACCTTGCTATACCTGGAGGACTGGTGTATTTGGTGAGCTGTACACCACTGTGCCAAAGTGTCATCGGGCAGGGGAACCACTGGAGCTATCGTTTCCCATGGAGGTGGGGTTGGAGGGTTTTGTTGCCTGTTTGGGCTCTGGGTGGTTGTAGAATTTCAAACTGCAGGCGGGGTTACGGCTGTAGTCACACCAGGACTCAGGGTGGGCAGCGTACCTGCAGGCAGAATATAACAGCACCAGAGCCATTGGAAAAAACCACAACAATCTCCCCCATCCCACACTCGTTTTTCCCGATCCTGTCATATGGGAGGAAACCGAGCAACCACCCCGTCCCACAGTAACATTGACAGATTCCCCCTTGCCAGTCTGCAATCCACCACCGATGACTGAAAGGCCAGTTTCGCACTTCTTCGATTGCAGCTGGGCACTCCCAGTATCCCAGCATGTCTGAGGCCTTGGCAGTGGGTGCAATCTGGGGCACGGGAGCAGGTGAATCCCCAGATTAGTCAAACAGTAGCAAACGACCCACAGTCCCGTCATGATGGCATGCCACTCCTTAACTGCTAGAGGAGGGTGGCAGCGTTGCTCTGGAGCAGAACAATGACTCCCGAGCAGCCCGGGGCTGCTACAGCTGTGCTCATGGATGGACCCAATCTGCAGGAACAAGGAAAAATGGAGTCTGGCTCCCATTAGGTAGAGCTGACCTTGACACTCACCATGAGTTGTGTGTGTCCTGTGCTATTAGCACCCCTTCCCATTTGTCCTCCTCCAGATGCCGAACTACTACCTGGGCTCCCGCCTGGAGTTTCCCCCAGCCACCCCTTGCCCATTCCACTGCCAGCTTGTGGGGCCCACCCCAGCCGAAGGCTTGCTGCATGGGGCTTCCTTCGGGGCAGGGCCGATTTGTTGGCCCAGTTGACTGAGCAATCCAGGTGCAGGTCCCAGTCTTTGAGGGCCAAACCAGCGGCTATTTGCAGGTTGCACTTTAAGATATCGTTGGCTTGTTCTACCAGTCTAATAGATTGCAGGTGATAGGGAATTTGATAAGTCCACAGCACATGATGTTTCACGGCCCACTCATAGACAAGATGGTGGCGAAAATATGAACTGTTGTCACTTCGTAGCTCCACGGGAGGTGGGTGGATGGCTAACAGGTCTTCCAGTGCTGCACAGGTGTCCTGCGCAGTGGCTTGGCAGAGGCCCGGGCAAACATCATTCCAGTGACTGCTTCCACTGCTACAAACACATACTGTCGCTTTCTGGAGGTGCAGGGAAGTGGGCCTATAAAACCATATTGCCAAACTTGCCATATTACCTTTCCATCATGTAATGACAAAGGGGTAGTCGAGGCAGGGGTTAGTCGGGCCTTGACCTCCTGGCAGGTGTTGCAGGAGCTGACCAATTCCTGCGCTTCTCTTTTGGTGAGGTGAATGCCCCAGGTGTCTGCTAGGCGGGCAGTGCCATCGTGGCCAGGGTGCCCATGCTGCCAATGCAGCCTTTCTGCGGCTAGCACTCCAGGGGTGCCGGAGGGAGGCGCCGGGCGCCTTCTCTGGCGGTGGCGGAGCCTGTGCTTGAGCAACAAGGGCTTCTGTGTTGCCTCAGGCTACTTGATCCACTTGCCTGTTCTACTTTGCTTCAGACCCTTCAGCTTTTTTGCTCCCATGAACTGCACTGATGTGTCGTATGTGTAAGGGAAGGACTCCCTGTGCCATTTCACACAAAGCTTCCCACTCTTCACAGCTCCAAATGTCTCTGCCTTGCCTTTTGAAGTTTTCCTTTTTCCACAGGGGCAGCCACTTGATGCAACCCTCTCTTACCATCCATGAATCACAGTAGATATAAATGGGTTTTGTATAGCCTGACCCTAGTAACAGTTCAAAGTTGGCAATGTCGACTACAGCAGCCAGCTCAGCATACTGCGCACTTTGACCATTTCCTTCCATTATAAGTTGCTTACCATCTCGAACCTGTAAGGCAGCACTCCTCCAGGTGCGACCTTTGGCTGAGCTGTTGGTAAACTAGACCTCTGCATCTTCTGACGTTTCCAAGTCAGGTGAGAAGGGAGGTGCTTCTTTGATGGGAGATGGCTCATCAGAGCTGGCTGTGTCTGGGTATATGTTGACCGTGCTTTCTGTGACTTTTTCCACTAGTGCTGGACGACCCTTTGGGGTTACCTGCTGAGCCTGACTTAAGAGATAATAGATCCATTTCTGCACTGTTGTTTCTTGGGCCCTCCCTCTGGGCGGGAGGTATCAGTCAAACAATGCCATTCCCAGGATGGGTACCGGTGTGGTTATGACAGTGGGTATCTCCCCTCTCAGGGCCTCTGTGGTTTCTAAAGCTGCGGCGGCTGCACACAGCATTTGTTGTAGCATGGTGTATTGGGCGTCAGCCCCCTTCCAGCCTCGGCCCCAAAACCCAAGGGGCTTTCCCTCTGCGTTAGGTGTATCCCTCTGCCATAAGCTCCAGTGGGGCCCCCCATCAGACACATTTACATGGAGCCAGAGCTCCCCTTCTGGGCACGATGCTGCTAGGGAGGCATGGATGATCACTGTCTCCTTGAGGGCCCGCTTGGCATGTTGGTGCTCAGGGCCCCATTCCCACTGTGCCTTTTTCTTGCATAGATTATACAGAGGCCAGGTGCAGGGAGGAAAGGCGGGTGTGTGGCGCTCTACATTAAGGAGGAATACACATCCACAACGAGTAGCACAGGGTCAGAGGAGGGGCACACGGAAGTGCTCAGGGTTAGGATACAAGGCCGTCGACGGGAAAGAGACTTAACAGTGGGGGTCTACTACAGACCTCCCAACCACGGGGAAGAGCTTGACCGGGAATTCTTAAGTCAGCTCGCGGAGGTCGTTAGGTCAAAGGACGTGGTCATCATGGGTGACCTGAACTTTCCAGACATCTGCAGGGAAGAGCAGTCAGCTAGGTCTGACCGCTCATGTAGGTTCCTAGCCAAAACTCTCTCAAAAAGCTTCCCCAGGACTGAGGTAAGTCTGACTGGCCTATAGTTTCCTGGGCCCTCCTTCCTCTCTTTTTTGCAGATGGGAACCACACTGGTCCTCTTCCAGTCCTCTGGCACCACACCAGAAGGTACCAGATAACATGGGGCCCCTGCAAGACACACTGGGAAATCTGGTTGTCACACCAGATGACAAAGCTAACCTATGTAATGACTTCTTTGCCTTCATTTTCCTGAGCAGGGACCGGATCAGCCCCCCACTGGGCCCCCCTCAAGCCCCAGTTGGTCAACTGGCTGGAGGGCCGCACCCAGAGAGTGGTGGTGGATGGGTCATTTGTGACCTGGAGGGATGTGGGCAGTGGGGTCCCCCAGGGCTCGGTCCTCGAGCCCGCACCATTCAACATCTTCATCAGTGACTTGGACGAGGGGGTAAATAGCACCCTGTTCAGATTTGCTGATGACACTAAGATGTGGGGGGATGTGGGCACGCTAGAAGAAAGGAATAGGCTACAATCGGACCTAAACAGGTTACAGGAGTAGGCGGATGAGAATAGGATGGGATTCAACACTGTGCAAGGTGCTACACCTGTGGAGGAAGAAACAGCACCATACCTACAGGCTGGGGAACTCCCTTCTCGTCAGTGCAGAAGCAGAAAAGCGTCTTGGAGTCATTATTGCTGCCAAGAAGAACATGGGCCGGCAGTGTGGGGACGCAGTCAGGAAGGCCAACCGCACCTTGTTGTGCATCCACAGATGCATCTCGAGCAGGTCCAAGGAGGTGACCCTCCCCCTCTATGCGGCACTGGTCAGGCCGCAGCTGGAGTACTGCGTCCAGTTCTGGGCACCGCACTTCAGGAGGGATATGGCCAGCATTGAGAGGGTCCAGAGGAGGCCACTCGCATGGTCAGGGGGCAGCGGGGCAGGCCCTACAAGGAGAGGCGACGGGACCTGAACCTGTTCAGCCTCCGCAAGAGAAGGCTGAGGGGGGATCTTGTGGCCTGTTACAAACTAGTCAGGGGGGAATCAGCAGGTATTGGGGGAGTCCCTGTTCCCCCGAGCACCGCCAGGAGTGACCAGGAATAACGGTCACAAGCTGGCAGAGGGTAGGTTTAGGTTAGATATCAGGAGGCGCAACTTCATAGTCAGGGCGGCTAGGGTCTGGAACAAGCTTCCAAGCAAACTGGTGCTGGCTCCTACCCTGGGGGTCTTTAAGACAAGGCTAGACAATCACTTTGCCGGGGTCATTTGACCCCAGTACTCTTTCCTGCCATGACAGGGGGTCGGACTTGGTGATCTGCTCAGGTCCCTTCCGACCCTACTAACTATGAAACAACACATAGACAGCTTTTTCCAGCAGTTCTTTGAAGTTTCCATACTTTCTTGAACAGAACATATTATGCCAGCATTCATAAGCAGGCATGGTTCTTCAGGTAGATGTGATATCTTTTGTTAGACCAACTGAGCAGTTGGGAAAAAGTTCTTGACAAGCTCTTGGGCGATTCACCCTTCATCAGGCGTTGGGAGTCTTTGCTGTTCTGAGACACCAAGGAGTGAAAGAAGCTAAAAGTGTGTTCGTATGCATTTCTGGGTTCATACACATTTAAAGCTTTTGGTTACCACTGAGACTGCATCTGGTATTTACCATAAACCTGTGCACTTTTCCAGATGGGATATGTATCACCACAAGGGTTCTTTTCCATATACTGGCCAATTTATATAAATCTTTCAATCATTTGGACAGCAACAGGCAGACCTATCTTGCACTCTACCGTGGCTACCCAGGCAACACTATACCATTGCTGAGACAAATTTAGTCTTTTGTTGAGTTTTTTTTAACCATCTTTCAGACAAAGGTCCCAGGTTTAGGAAAGCATTTATTCTGCAGGTTATTGTTTCCTTTAAAACAATGGGTTAAGGCACATTCTCACACATCTGATATGCTGGTGTTATAAAGATCATTTATATACAAACTTTTTTTTTTAGTAGCCTTAAAAACATTTCATCAGTTGGTTTGCTAAAAATACACACACTACCTTTTATTAAATGCCATTTGCCTAAACAAGCAAATTTGCAACTTTCATATGAATTGCTGCCTTTTGTTTCACATATTAGAACAACTTTTTGGTCCAAGCTGGATGGAAGAGTCCTGGCCTGGGAACCAGAGAGCTCCAAGGTTCAGTTTTTCGAAGGGGTATTAGCAACAGTTTTTATATGTTTATGATATTCACATGCAGTTCAACTTTTGCCAATTTCAACCAAACAAAGAACCAAATAACACAAAACAGACAAGACAATTTTTGTTGTAGTAGTAAAGCCATCACTTAAGTGAGGAAGACACTACTGATGGTAAAAAGGCCTCTTGGTTTATCAGTCACCTTTGCTACGGGATTGAATTTTACACTACAGTTTCTGCCAAAGAAAATAAACACGCACAGACCCATTGAGGAAAACTCCTCGCAGCAAAATCATATTTACCGAGCTGACTTATGCAGTGGCAATGTACATCTTACTGGAATTCAGGGGGGCAGGGATTTATACACACACACATTGAATGACAAGGATTATTCATATCTAGGTTATTGTTTTCAATGGCCCATTGCACCATTTGGGCAACTGGAATTGGAACATTTACAATTTTTGTAAAATATAAAATCATGGGATGCTAATACCCTTGTTAGACTTTTAACCACATTGCCATTTTAAAAAGGGGGGGGAGGGGCCGTTAGAGGAACAATTTCTCCCTTAAAATTTTTACCTAGAAAGGTTTTTTCACATTCTTATTGCTGGACATTGTAAAATCTTTAGGATACTTGGATAGAACAGCACTGTTGTTCCCATGAACATAAATTTAAAATTATACCAGCACTTTTGTGCCATGGAAATAGAGAACAAAACAAAACAAAATAAAAACTGCATCAGCCAAATTCAATGTTGAAAATCACTTTACCTCTCCTGCTATAGCTGCTCGAATTTCAGACAACAGGGGCTGTGATAGTTGTTACGGTATTCAGAGCTCTGAAGTTTACTGTCAGCCTCCAGGTTTTGTCTGCCATCAGAACAAACCGAATCGGGGAGTTGCGCACACTAGGCATCTGTGCTATTGCTCCCTGACTTAACGTGAAGGAGTGAGAGAGGGTCAGCAGAAGCCCTGAGGTGCGGTACCTGCTGGGCAGCGACAGGCGGGGGAAACGAAAGCAAGCAGCACTTCCAGCATGGCGGATGGGCTTGCGAGGCTGGAGCCAGAGACCGGAGGGGAGGAGAAGCGATCACCACACTTCCGGAGCAGCCTCTGGCTCCGGGTTGGAGGACGAGGGCTGCTCAGAGGTGTTTCCGGCCCCGCAGGGGCAGAAGGCGTCGAGTCCCTGCGAGCTGCAGAGAGGAGCGGCCAGGGCGGAGTAAAGGGGAGGTTGGAGCCCCGCAGAAGAAAACGGGGATCAGGACCTGGTAGGATCACCTTGGGCATTGCCTCCTAGCAATATAATATCAGCAAAGTCGTGGCAGGAGAGAAGACGTAAGCCCAGCTTCCCGGCAGGCCAGGCGGTCCCAAGTCAAGGCCCCCCGCCACCGCCCGTAGGGAGACAGCTCGGGGCAGCGGGAGCAGCAGTCGCCACGAAGGCCTTCTGGGGAATCGCACATCTTCTCAGGCGCTCGGGGGGAGCCTCGCCAGGCCTCTTCCGCGCGGGGAAGGCAGCGGCGGCCGGGGCGGGGCGGGGCTTTAGCGCCCGAGCGCGCCTCACCCGCACCAGCCCGCGGGCGGACTGGCGGAGCCCGCCCCGAAGCCGCGAGCCTCCCGCGGGCGGCAGGCCGAACAGTACGTGTATGAACGCCGGCGGCCCTGCGAGCGGCTCGGAGCCGCGGCGCGGGCGCGGCCCTGCCCCCGCGCCCAGGGGCGCTGCGCGGGCGGGGCAAGGGGCGGCGGAGCGGCCGGCCGGAAACGCGCCCCCCGCAGCTCCTCCCCCGCCCGCGGGGCGGCGCCGCGCTCTGGGGCGGGGGGCCGCCCCCTTCCGGCCGGCGGGCCCGGGAGCGCACAGCTCGCCGGGAAGGCAGCACACGTCCCCCCCCCGGGCGGGTCCGTACTGCGGGGGGCGGGCGGTAGCCGGGGGCCCCCTCCCCCCGTACTGCGCAGCGGTCTGGGCTGGCGCGTGCCCCCGCCCCCACATCACTCCTCCCCTCCCCTGGGCCTCCATCCACCCCGCGCTGCCCCCCCACGCACGTAGCGGCGGGGAGCTGCTCCCCAGCCGCGCGGTGCGGGCGCCCTGGTCCCCCTCGCACGCCTGCACAGGGAAACCCCCCGTGTCCCATCCCTCTAGACACGGGGATTCAGGACAGACGCGGCCCCGGGTCCCCAGGGACGTGGGCACTGTCCCACCCAGTCAGGGCGCGGGGGTCCCCCTAACCGCTGGGCGGGCAGAGGAGGGAGCAGTGTGGTGCTGGTGGAGGGTGCAGGGAGCTGGGGTTGTGCCATTTTTCCAGCTCGCCTGGTGCCTGCATCCTGCGCTGGGGCCAGAGGGGAAGTGAGGACGGTCCTGAGACTGCTCCGAGTGGGGGGCAGTCAGGGGCAACCGGGCTGGACAGACCTCGTGCTGGGGCAGGGTCATGGTCCCGGGTCTCGGATCCATGGCCAGATTTCCGCTGTCTCCTTGCCCACAGGTGGTCTTGAAGACTGGACACTGCCGACAACACAGGGCGTGAGCAGAGAGCCCCGGCCCCGACCGGCGAGACCCCTCCCAGGGAGACGTGGGTGCTGCGCCGGAGCCCGTGGCAGCCGTGGGCCTCCCTTCCCGGCGGGAGCAGGGCCCAGCAGGTCTGCAGGCAGGGGCTGAGGGGGCAGAAGCCCCTCGTGGCGTCCCGACCGGACCGGTGCAGCACCGAGAGCTCGGGGGCGGGACACGATGCAGGCCACGCAGCCCCCAGGCCAGGCCGAGCTGCCCTCTGCCACCCCAGCGCTGGCACCGCCGGACGAGCCCCCCTCCCCAGAGCCCTGGCGCCAGCTCTTCCGTGGCCTGCGCTACCGGGAAGCCGAGGGCCCGCGGGAGATTTGCAGCCGCCTGCGGGAGCTGTGCCGGCGCTGGCTGGAGCCCCAGCGCCGCAGCAAGGAGCAGATGCTGGAGCTGGTGGTGCTGGAGCAGTTCCTGGCCATCCTGCCCCCGGGGATGCGGAGCTGGGCGTGCGGGGGCTCCATGAAGACCTGCGCCCAGGCTGTGGCCCTGGCTGAGGGGCTTCAGATGTGCCAAGAGAAGGACAAGGAGCTCCAGGTGAAAGCATCTGTTTCCCCCTTATCATCATTGCTGCCTTCCATCCCTCCACATGCCTGGGGGATGTTCCCTCCAGCATCCAAGCTCCCCAGTGACACATTTATCTCATCCCCAGGTCACAGTGCAAGTGAAGATCAAGGAGGTGTCCTCAGACAAGATGCAGCCCACTGGGGCCCTGCTGGTGTGTGTTGATTCCAAGGTGCAGCAGCCGAAGGCCCATGGCAAGGACAGGCCTCTGGTGAAGGCAGGAGAGAAAAAAACCCCAGGGCCTGAGGATGAGCTGCCTCATGTCCGCAAAAAGGAGCCCCCACCCAACCCCAAGCCAGGTCCTTCCCAGCCTTTTTGATATACAAGGTTACCATGGGCTCGACACCCAAAGAGTAGCAGTTACCTCCCCTCGCCATTATTAGTGTTGGCATTGTTAGTCCCCCGTGGCCTGTGGCTGGTGCAGGTGCAGTTCACCCAGCCTCCCCATCCGGCTGCAGGGCCCCGGGACAGGGCAGACCTGGGAGCTGTCGGCACGTGGAGGGTCCCCAGGCGGGTGCCCCGGACCAGGCCCTTCCCCAGGCGAGGTGAGGAGTGGCGGGTCTCCCCTTCCCAGTGGCAGGAGGCCCCGTCCCCCAGTGCAGAAATGTCTCTGCCACAACAGTTTGGTGGGTCTGTGCTCCAGCAGGTCGGCGGCTCCTGTTCTCCCGATGGCCCTGGAAGCATTTCACTTGTCCTGGAGTAGACTGACCCTGCATTTTACCCCCAACACCCCAACATGTGGACCTGACAGCACCAACATCCCTCCAGATTTTTTCCCAGAAGCAATGTCCCTGCCGGCTCTGACAGGGTGCTGTGATCACCACCGGTGCTGGGGCAGTTCTAGGAGCTAATCTCCAGCCCCTTGTCGGGGGGACAGTGAATCTCCCTTCTCCCCCTCTTCCACACACTGCAGCCTCCAGCTCTCTTCACCCCAGGCCAGTCCAGAAGACAAGCTGGGCTTTCCCCTGCCACCACCCCAGGGCTCACCTGTGCACTCCCTTCCCACCCCCAGGTGCCAGGAGCCTGAGCAGAGTAAATCAGCAGCCTCCTGAGGAAGGGCCTGTCAACCAGGTGCTGCAGAGAGCCTCTCCAGGGAGACGGGGACAGAGCGGCTCCCTGACACCTGGGCCGGGGCAGGGCAGGCCGGCGAAGCAGGGGGAGAGCATGGAGGTGAGCAGGGCACGAGCTCGAGGTGGGGGTGGGAGAGCAGCTGGGGCAGAGGCCAGGAGGAGGCAGGGGTGCTGTCAAGAGTTTGGGGGGAAGAGACCTGAAGAGTGAGAAGTCTCTGGTGACAGCGTTGCAAACACCCCAGGCTGCGTTAGCAGCAGTGCGCTCCGGGGCGCAGAGAGCCAGGGGTGCCGGCACGGGAAGGCCGGGTCAAAGTCCCTGGAGCTGGGCTCCCTGCCCCTATATGTGCTGCTTGGGCTGTCTCTAGGGATCAATAAAATAGAACAGCATTTCTCAGCCCATGGGTCGCAACCCTAAAGTAGGTTGCAAGAATATATGACAGGGTCACAAACAAACTTTGCAAGTGGAGTAACAAATTTTAAAATGGATTCTCCTTTAAAAGAGGAAACCATGGGAACCCGTGGCTTTTCCTTTTCAAGCTGGTAGAGTTCCAGCCTGTAAGACTGCTTGAAGCTCCCCATGCCTCATACACCCACCCCCATTGCCTGCCCCACACGCTGGGGGGCTGGGACCTGGGGGTGGGGGGTAGCGGCTCGGGAGTTAGGGCACTGGGTCAGGACTGGCCATCAATTTTTACAAATGGGTTCTGACACAAAAAAGGTTGAGAACCACTGAAATGTGACATTTTAAGACCTGAGGTACCCGGGAAGAGCCCTTTTTGGTACTTCATGACAGCCAGCCAGCACCCGGCCGCCCGGGGCAGTGGTCCCTACAGCTGAGCCCAGCAAGTCCTCTCCCCCTGGCTAGGACTGGGGAGCACAGAGGGTCTCTGCAGCCGATGCCAGCAGGGCCCCCCAGCACATCGGTTTGGCAGGAGTGAGCAGCACACCTGGCTGCTGATTATCTGTGTTGGTGTGAGGGGAGGCAGAAGCCAGGATGGATTTGCAGCTTACAGACCAACTGAATCAGAGGCTCAGCACAAGTGTCTTCGATGCCACACTCATTTCATCAGTGGGAATTGAAGGCTGTGCACAGACCAGACTATTAAATACAGAGAGTGTTTTGAATGCCAAGTGCAGGGGGGCAGCATGGTGGGAAGGGGGACAGTGCTGGGAGAGGGGATGGAAGTAAAAACCCCCCCACACCAAGGGGACACAGCAGGAAATCTAGTTAATCGGAGAAGACTCCACAGCCCCTGTGAGGACCGTGCTTAGCACAACCCAGCCTGCAGATGATTTCTGGTTGCACAGCTCCACGTTCAGGTTTGTTTTGAAGTCTCTGGTCTAAGGCAGCAGCTCTGAGGTGTCAGCACTGGGCAGTGCAGGGGGGTGAAAGTGTCCTGCCACAAGCCTTTGTCTGTTCCTGGACCAGATGTTGGAGCGGGGTTGATTCAGTCCTTCCTGGAGGGATCGCACCGTCTGCCAGTGTAGACAGCAGCGGGATGGCCTATAAGAACGGTAGCGGTCAAGGTGATTGACCCTCAGCTGCATGTTCTCTGGCTCAGTGACGATATGATGTATATTGAGGAGGGGGCAGTGTTTGCATCAGGCTCCGTTGCAAGGCCTGGTGCCTTGGTGAAAATGGGAGTTCGGCAGCCTGTTGCTTGAGAGAGGCTGTTTGAGGTTGTGGGGCTGCTTGGTATCCAGGACATGTTCATCCCCCATGGCTACACTGAAATGGCGCTCCCTTGGCAGGAGGGGATGGAGGTCATTAATGTTGTGTCCTGCCTGGCAAGAACTCAGGGGGGCCAGGCAGGGAAGCTCGATGCTGCTGCTGCGATCCAAGCACCGCCACGGTGATTCACCCCCTGCCCACGCAGCAGCAGCGTGAAGCACAAGTCTGTGCCACAACCCCCGCTGTGGGCAAGGGCCCCTCACCATGGTGGCACTTGGCTCGTGGCACCACCACCAAGCTCTCCCACCCTGCTCTGTCCTGCCGTGCCAAGTCCTGCTCCCTGGAGGCCTCAGGAGATGGGCAGCAAGATGCGGAGCCTGGCAGCAGCTGAGCAGACAGGGTGCTGTGGACCTGGTCCCTGGCCCCATAGCCCTGGCAGCTGGGGGCTCCCTCTGGCAGGGCTGGGCTGGGCAGAGGGCTGTGGGTGGGGACTGAGGGTACCAGCAGGGGTAGCAGGGCTGTGCATGGGGAGTGAGGGGCACCAAAAGGGCCAAGGGCCTGTGTGGGGTACCAGCAGGGGTGGGGGGGCTATGGGTTGGTAGCGAATTTTTTTTTAATGAGAAAATTTGCGATTTTTAAACAGAAACACCAGGATCTCTGCATATCATGTATCAGGTGAATAGTGGGAATGTTGTGCCCCTGCCTGTCCTGGCTAAGCTTGCAAAGCGCTGTAGTGCAAAGCGCGTGCAGACGGGGCCGTGGAGGCTGGGGGCAGCTGGGGCAGGAGACACTGATGCTGTATCGCTTGTGCCTGCAGATCTCGGAGGTCTTTAAGGACGTGGCAGTGTATTTCACGAGGCAGGAGTGGGAGCTGCTGGAAGAAAAAGACAAGGGGCTTTACCAGGACCAGATGCTGAGGAACTACCAAGCCCTCGTTTCCCTGGGTAAAGCTCTGGTTCTTGCCTCCCCCTGCAGCCATGTGAGCTCTGAAGTGTTGTTGTCTTCTCCCTTGTTTTAATGGTCTCATGCTCATTAACTTTTGGCCTGTGACTTAAATCCCCTTTTTCCTCTTTGCTGTGTCCATGATCACACCTCTCTCACATTTCATACTTGTATAAGTTCCTTCTTCATTTGATGCAGCCACCTTCACTGAAGTCTTCCCCTTTGATAACATGATTTCCCTTTGGCTTCTCACCATGATCATATCATCTGTGATTCATTGTGGCTAAAAATTCACTGACAGCCGCCATTCCTCGGGTAGTTATTCTGAGTTCCTCCCTCTCTTACCTAGTGTGTCCTGTCCACTAGTGTTTAACAATCTGACTGTGCTCAGCTCAGTGCTGTCTAAATCCCTTTTCTCCTCCTCTGAATATGACCCCATAGAAGTTAATGTCAGTCTTATCGGCCTCTGCTGCTGTAACACCTGTAATTTGCATTTCCTCAGCTCCTTCTCTAGTGACCTATGTACACGTGATGGGACCCGGATACTTGTAACCCAGAGTCACTAGATGTTCCTGTCCACATTCCTTCCTACCATCTTCATCTCCACTGACCACAGACTCTGGCTTTGCTGTATTTACTCTGAGACCTATGCTCTCAAGCTCACCCTGCCATTCTCAAAAGTTTTCTTCCCCTCCTAAAATCCCTCTGCATCTCTCATGCCCATCCATCACTGATAAAGTGGAGTGGGCTTGGTTCAGGGCCCAGTTAAAACCAGTTGTCGATTCCAGAAGCTCCTCCTACGGGGACTTGTTCTGTGTTGTGTGCAGGCTTGGGGCACTTACCTTTTGCTAGGTCCATTGGCTTTTTTGGTGCTTTCTTTTTCCTCCATTTCCCCCAAAGGATCTTAAAAAAGGTTCAGATGTTTTTTTTCAGCTCAGCACAGACCATCTTGAGCTTTTTAGACTTTTGTGTAATTATATAGGAAATGTCAGATGATTTTTGCCCAGTGTAAAAACCTACTTGTTATTGCTTATGTTGGCAATCCTCTTGATTTCTGGCTACACTAACATTTTACTCACCACCTGCCTAGGAATAACGTCTCTTTAATTACAACCAAGGCATAGCAGGTGAGTTAGGTGGGTGGAGTGCCCTGGACTGGTGGGCTGGCTGCCGTGACTGTCCCAGAGATGGCCCTGTCATGTGTTCATTTTCACATGTTCACATGCAAATGTTGTTTGGATCATTCTCTTTGCAGTCACTTCCCAAAATATACATTTCAGGAATGAAAGGCCTGCTGGCCTGTTAATCCTTTTTTCTAACACTAACAGCAATGTCCATGCTCCTGTGTCCTTGAAGTCCTTAATATTACCCTCGAGTTCATTGGATCCATTGCCCAAATCTCAGTTGGTTATTATGTATCAACTCACAAACATGCTTTAATCGCTGCCCAAACAGGATATCAAGGTCCCACGCCTGACTTAATCTGCCGCATCCAGCAAGGACAGGTGAAGCTCTGGATCTGTGATGATAAGGACTATGGAGACATCTCAGGGTCAAAGGACTTGCCACCCGGTGAGTTGTGGCTGTCCCCTCCACCCAACTCCACTCCACAAAATGTTGACCAAGGTTCCAGTATCAGTCAGCACTGGGGAGGGGGTTCATATTTCCCTTTTCTCCCACTAAAGTTTGACCTCTAATAGTCAAAACAAACTCATCCTACTAGCCCCCTGGGTGCTTGGGGATAGGGTTTTCCTTCCTTATTGTGGGTTGGGAGGCACTGAAAGATGAACTGACCAATTTGAATACAGCTCTGCCCCCACCCCCAGCTCCTGCACGCAAATGAGCTCTGTCACACTTTGTACTACTTTGCTCTCTAACTCATTCCTCTCCCCTTTTGTTTAACAGCTGTCTCCAGGGCCCTTTATATCAATTTTCAGCTTCTCCACAAAATGCTTCAGTGTTGCAGGCATCAGTTGTTGGGGGAGCAGCACCATAATGCTCAATTTTACAACTTGCTCAGAACTAGTCTGATTAAGAATTAGTTCTCCCTAACATCCCTAACATGGGTATGAAAAGAGGGAAATCAGGGCATATTAGGTAGTGACCCCAGTTCCCCAACCCCTAGAGATTACCTTACCCACTGGCTGTAGTGCTCAACTTGATACGTCAGTCTGTGGCATTCACCAGTTTTACCAATAGGATACTTTTTGCCAGAGACCCCCAAAGATTGGTTGTCACAGGCCAGCTGGGCACTGTGAGTGTATCAGTGTAGTTGCAGGCTGACGGGGTGCTGCAACTGTATCAGCCACTGGCTGTTTGGTTCGGGATCGAGGAGGTAGAGTTGGCAGTGAAGCAAAGACAAGTTTCATTTATAACAGTAAAAATAAATTTTACTTATAACAGCAAAATAACAACAAAAATATGTTTAAGCAGCAACAATTATAGTTTACACATATAATAGTTAATAAAAAGGTTATGCTAATAAACAAACAACATAACAATAAAAGTTAAAAATTGGCAGTCATAATAAAAACAGACAAATTGACAAAATGTTCCCACTTGGTTAGCAACTTATCGATAGTCCCTCAGTGTCAGGCACACGTCAAGTTGATCCAGCAGAGTCAGGCGTCCCCAATCCACGCTGCCGGAGGGAATACCAGGGAAGATCCTTCAGTCAGGATTTGGTCCTCGCTCACACCGAGAGTAAGGAGTTCTGGGGCAGCAATGACCATTCTGTTCCGTCCTTCCTGCTGGTCACTTAATGTGCATGCTCCTTTCTATCTTGTCTTATGCTAAACTGTTGGCTTTAGAGCCACTCACAACATTACTCTACAGTTGTTACTCTACTCTATGGCAGGAGTTCTTAACCTTTCTTGTGCCATGGACCCCTTTGGCAGTCTGGAGAAGCCTAGGGACCCCTTCTCTGAATAATGAGCATCTGTAGACAGGAAGACTGCGATCGCATGCGATCCAGTGGCTTTATGGGGTTAAAAGGTGTTAGAAATTATTATAATAGGTTACTGCCTAAGCTTGAGTTTACTCAATAAGTAAATCACACCGCATCACTTTGGGGTCTGAGGTTAGCATTTTTCCTGCCCAAATCTAACTGACTTAAAATTTTTTTAAGATGTGTTAATTATACCTTGTGGTTAGGTTTGTCAATCTTACTGACCTTTAAGCAAAAATGTATTAAATCAGCTAAGTGCAGTTTTATTTTTTAATTATGGTTTTTGAAACTCATGTCAGTCTTATGATCAGTACAAACAGTTAAATATAACATTATGGTTATATTCCTGACAGACAGGATGCGTCTGCAGGAAACAGTTTCATAAGCTTTATTTTAGCCAATATTTGTTATGTGCCTGTTACCAGATACTCCCAAAAAGCAGATTCCGTTTTTGTTATAAGTTGCTCATTAATCCTTTTGGTTCTGGCCATCACAATTGGTGCGGCCCCTCATCTGCTTTAATATCTAGTAAACATTAATAGTAACTCCTAAACATTTATTACAAGTTTCCTCCCTGTAATATGACTTGACAAGTGGCTCCATTAGAGGTTACAGAAGCAACCTCTTATACCGGTCCCAGAAATACACCCTGAGGCTGTTCACCCTTGTATCCAGATGCTGCTCGCAGGATTGCAAGAGCTCAGGGGCAAGCACTGGAGGCGAGTCTCACGAAAGCACTGGGGCTTCTGGAGCATGTCAGCCCAGTCAGGTGGAGGGTTCAGCACCGTCTCCCCCTAGACCCACCAGTGCTGTGGGAAAGAGCAGCCCTTCAAGAGCCTCATTTTTCCCTGTAGGAGATCCTTCTGGTCTCAATCTCAGTCCATTACAACATGAAGCCATTCAGGAACTGTTGAAAAATCACATGTCCTACATGTTCCTCCCAGCAGCGCCTGAGGTGATGGGGCTGAGAGCTGGTCCAGAATCCTTGAGAGTCTGGCTCAGATCTCCACCGAGTAGGGAAGATGAGACTGGCACTGCCTCACCCCTGGCACTTGGGGTTTTGGCAGGAAGACCTTGTTTTCTGGCGGAAACACAAGTACCAAAGCCCAGGCCTGCTCAGAGGCCTATCCCAGCAGAAGGAATGGCAGTGTTTGCCCCTTGGCAGCAGGGCAGGGACTAATATGGAGTTTCTCTCTCCCACTTAGGAGGTGCCCGGTTGCTGAGCAGAGCTGAGGAGCAGTCTCCTAAGAAAGGGCCAGCAAACCTGAAGCCACCAGGGGCTTCCCCAAGGACTTTGGGTAAAATGGACTTCCTGAGCTTTGTGAAGGACCACTGGCACATGGTTCAGGGGATGCCCCAAAAGCAGAAGCAGAATGTAGCAGTGAACCAGATCCCATCTTCAGTTGGGCATGAGCGTGACAAAGGGAAAAAAGCCAAAAAGAGTCCAGGGTGCTGGGAAGAATTTGTGGTGCAAAGAGACCTGAAGAGGGACAAGACAAAGGTCCACTGGAGAGAGAGACAGCATGCAAAACGAGGCAGTGGAAAGGGCCTTAGAGGGAAGCAGGAGCTCACTGCCAAGCCCAAGAGGAGAGCCCACCCCTGCCCCGAGTGCAGCAAAAGCTTTAGCTGCCCCTCACTCCTGGCTCTGCACAAGAAAAAGCACGCTGGGGAGAAGCCCCACAAAAGTGACAAGAATGGAAAGAGCTTCTCCTACTCTTTCAAACTGGTCCAGCACCAGCGTGTCCACACAGGGAACAAATCACATCAGTGCTTGGAGTGTGGAAAGAGCTTCACTCAATCCTCCAGCCTGGCCCGGCACCATCTGATCCATACCGGGGAGAAGCCATATCAGTGCTCTGTGTGTGGGAAGAGATTCAGCCACTCCTCCAACCTGGCCCAGCACCACCGCATCCACACAGGAGAAAAGCCACATCAGTGCTCTGTGTGCGGGAAAGGCTTCACATACTCCTCACACCTGGCCCGGCACCGGTTCATCCACACAGGGGAGAGGCCACACCAGTGCGCTGTGTGTGGGAAGGGCTTCACCGACTCCTCAGTCCTGGCCCGGCACCAGTTCGTCCACACAGGGGAGAGGCCATATCAGTGCTCTGTGTGTAGGAAGAGCTTCACTGACTCCTCAGGCCTGGCTCGACACCGATTCATTCACACAGGGGTGAAGCCACATGGGTGCTCTGAGTGTGGGAAGACTTTCACCCACTTCTCCAAGCTGGCCCAACACCAGCGCATCCACACGGGAGAAAAGCCATTTCGTTGCTCTGTGTGTGAGAAGAGCTTCACCTGCTCCTCAGGCTTGGCCCGGCACCGGTTCATCCACACAAAGGAGAAGCCACAACAGTGCTCTGAATGTGGGAAGACCTCCACCCAATCCTCCCTTCTGGCCGAGCACCAATCCAAACACCTCAGGCAGACGACATCCCAGATGCAAAAATCATCTCCTCATCTCCCCCCCCGGCATCAGCCTTGAAGGCCTGTGCATACCACATCATTCTCTAAAAGCAGTCAGTTCTCCCATGGGACGAAGCAGTACCTTCATGATGGGGCGCTTTCCCCAAGACAAGTGACTCCAGATGACACCCAGGGACTTTCCTTGGTGCCTTCCCAGCTTTGTCCTCTCATCTGGTCCCAGGGTTCTGGTATATGAGGCTCTTGAATTACAGGAAGGACATGTATGGCTGAGGAAACATTTCCTGCCCTTCACCCTGACCTCACCTTTCCTCACCACCCCATCATCCCTCCCCCAGGCCCTCCCATGCGCAGTGGGGTCTGCAAGGAGCTGCTGTTGCGACCCTTGAACCTTTTTTGGTCTTTTTTGCTTTTTAGCCTCTGCAGAACTTTGCACCATGGGGTGTCTGCTGCTCGCATGCCCTCCCATTCCCTCCTTTCATTGCATGCTTGCTCATGCTACTAAAGCCCCAGAACTGAACATGGTACCCTGTGGCTGGTTTCTGTGTCCTCTCCAGAGCTGTGCAATGAGAATAGACAAAGGCCTACAGCCCTTTCCAGGGCAGATCTCTCTATAACTTCCCAGCCCCTTCCCTTTCCATGTGGAGCTTGTTGCTAACCCTCAAGAGCAGGAGTTGGCCCCACTTGAGGCCTCATTTCCCTGTCTGCTGTGCAGCAAGGACCTTGCCCTTTTGACGGAAAGTCTGGGGAGGGGGTGCCAGAGTCCCTTTTCTGAGTGCCGTGGTGTAGCAGGGGTGAAGGAGGTGCAGCCTGTGGCCGGCCCTGCCCCTCCTGTGTAAGTGTGGGGGAAGTATGAAGATATCCTGTGGGTGAAGGGCAGCACATTGTAGTCTCCCATTGGGAATACTGAGGCCTTCCCCCCAGTGCCAAAGTTGTTTGGCTCCATGATGATCCTGGGGACACGTACTGCTGCGCAGATGTCCCAGGGACACCTTCAACTCCCAGGACACTGGCCTCTGGCAGGGGGAGTTTGGCTATCCTCCAGAGAGGGAGGAGTACAGGGAGAGAGACCTTTGCCCTCCCTGGGAGCCCTTGAGTTGTTCCAGTCTGTACAAGGCAGGGAAGCATGAGCAGACAGGTAGCTTGGCTGCACCCCAGAGCTGCCCACTGAGATAAGTGCCCAGGGCTGTCCAGGCGGGGCATGAGCCATAGACCCCAGCCCCTTGTGCTGGGGGCAGAAGTCAGAGACAGCATCCCACAAAGCACAATCATTGCACCAGAGGCTTCAGCAGAACTCTGTTCCCATGCAACAGGAACAGGATACAAAACTTTTAAGCCAGCCCTGGCCATAAGCAGAGGCAGCAGTGGGGAGCAAAACCTTTGCCAGAGAGACTGGTGTGGGGCTGCCTGGAGTTGCTGCCCCATATGTTGTCCTCACTGGTGGCCCTGGTTTGGAATAGCGGGGCTGGGGCCTTTCTGTCTCTTGCTCCCCTGGATGGAGAGAAGGAGGGTGCTGGGGGCTGCAGGTCTCCGTGAGGTTGGTGGGCAACAAGAGTGGTGCAGTGGCTAGAGGAAGCCCTTCCCTCCTTCACCTCGTGGATGGGACTTGTCTCGTCTTGGAGGTACATCACTGCTGGTTTCTGCTCTGTCCTTCATGATCGCCTCTGTGCTCTGGGACATTGTCTCTGGGATTCCTTGCTCCTGCCTTGGCCAGCGTGAGCGGTGTCTGGTTGTGCACAATTCATTGCAGTCTCAGTCACAAGTTCAAATGTGTCTTGCAAATGCCTTTTACATTTGTGAATTTCCTTTTAAAATCTTCTGACAAAAATGTGAAAAGAAAAAACTGGTAGTAATACCAGTTTCACATTTCCTCCCAGAAGAAAGATCTTTGGTTTAAAACCAAAAATTCAAACACCAGCAACACACAGTGCTTCAGTGAAAAACTAAACTGCAGAAAAACACAGCACCCAAATGAATATATATTACACTAGATCTTTTATTTTGGTTTCAGATTTTGGAGAATGCTGCAGCTTTTTGTTTAAACTCACAACGCTGTATTTTTGTTCAATGCCATGTCCTTCCCTGGGATAGCAAGGGGCAGCCATGAGCTGTAAAAGTCCTTCCTGATAAGAGTAGGTGCTTGGACAGACAGCTAGGCTGGGGTATTCCCCAGGGGGAGAGTCTCTGTTCATGCTGGTTCTCCACTTCCTTGTGAACTTATTTTGCTCTCCTGCTCTCTTTTTCTAGGTTATTTTGTTATCTGACAGTTAGCTGCTCTGATCCATTGTAGGAAACGTGGAATATAAATGAAACGGATGACCGAGGAGTATGTGACAAGGCCACACAGGGAGGGTGCAGTGCATGATTGCTGGTCTGAAACTTTCCTTTTTAAACTCCTTTAATCCCAGCTGCTTCTGCCCCATGGCCCACACACAGGCCACTCGGTGCTTGCATGCAGGATGCCTGCCATGGGCATGGGAGTATCTGAGGCTCCAGGGGGAAGAGTCTGAGAGGGAGAAGACTTGCTGGGGTAGCCGCACACAGACTTGAATGACTGAGCTGTGCTCTGTCAATGGACTTGGGAACTGGTTTGGCTGATTTGGCCCAAGACCAGAACCTTTAAAAAATAAATATTAATGAAAATGCCCCTCCCTCACCTCTCCTCAGCTTTGGGTCAGGATCAGTGTTCTGGGCTTTTTTCCCAGCCCAGGGGAAGCCTCTCACTCCCCACAGGTGTGTGGAGCTGCTGGTGAGAGCAGCTAACGTGTGCACATGTGTCTGTGCATGAATTAATGCACACACAAACTGGTGCTTATTGCTTCAGAGTTTTTTGCTCCCAGGCATGCCATTTGAACATGAGCATGGTACACCTGTGGTTGGGGGAACACAACAATTCTCAACTTCAGGCATATGACAGAGAAAAACAGGAAACTTTACCTAAGCTAAGACATTGGGAGGGATCGTGTTGACAAAAGGGGCGCGGATGTAGCTCTCTATGTGAAGGAAAGCTACATGTCCCTGCAAGCTGATGTTGGCGACCAGCATGGACAGCTAGAGACCCTCTGGGTAAAAATTTGTGGGGAATACGGCACAGGGGACACAACGGTGGGAGTCTACTACAGACCTCCCACCCAAAGTCCTGAGCTTGACCAGGAGTTCGCCCGGGAACTGGCTGAGGCCGCACGCTCCAGGACCTTGGTTGTCATGGGTGACTTCAATTATTTCACAGATTTCATAGACATCAGGGCTGGAAGGGACCTCGGGAGATCATCGAGTCCAGCCCCCTGCCCAAAGGGCAGGAAGTCAGCTGGGGTCATAGGATCCCAGCAAGATAAGCATCCAATTTACTCTTGAAGGTGTTCAATGTAGGCGCTTGAACCACCTCCGCTGGCGACTGCTCCAGACCTTGGGGGCTCGGACAGTAAAGAAATTCTTCCTTATGTCCAGCCTGAAACGGCCTTGCAGGAGTTTGTGACCGTTCGACCTCGTCATCCCTTGGGGCGCTCTGGTGAACAGATGTTCCCCCAGATCCTGGTGGTCACCCCTGATAAACTTATAGGTGGCCATCAGATCACCCCTGAGCCTGCGCTTTTCCAGGCTAAAGAGTCCCATGGCTCTCAGCCTGTCATCGTAAGATCTGTTTTCCTGACCTCTGATCATGCGCGTGGCTCTCCTCTGGACTCTCTCAAGCTTCTCCACATCCTTTTGGAATTGTGGAGCCCAAAACTGGACGCAGTACTCCAGCTGCGGCCTCCCCAAGGCCGAGTACAAGGGGGGAATGATGTCCCGGGATTTGCTCGAGAAGCATCTATGGATGCACGCCAGCGTTTTGGTCGCTTTACTAGCCGCAGCATCGCATTGCAGGCTCATGTTCATCTTGTGGTCAATGATGACCCCCAAGTCTCTTTCTTCTGTAGTGCTAGCCAGCGTAGCACTGCCGAGCCTATAAGGGTGCTGCAGGTTTTTCCTCCCAAGGTGGAGAACCTTGCATTTTTCGGTGTTAAACACCATGAGGTTCTCGTCCGCCCATTTGCTGAGCTTGTCCAGGTCAGCCTGGATCACCCGCCTGTCTTCTGGCGTGGATGCTTTGCCCCAAAGTTTGGTGTCATCGGCGAACTTGGCCAGTCCACTCCTGACTCCAATGTCCACATCATTAATGAAGATGTTGAACAGGATGGGTCCCAGGACAGAGCCTTGAGGGACCCCACTGCTCACAGGGCACCACGATGAGTGACTGCCATCAATCACAACCCTCTGGGTCCGACCACGAAGCCAATTTCCCAGCCAGCGGATCGTGGTGGAGCCAAGGCCACAACTGGGCAGTTTGGCCAAGAGGTGATCATGGGATACCAGATCAAAAGCTTTTTTGAAGTCAAGATATATGACATCAATCTCTTCTCCCTCGTCCAGGTGATAGGTCACCTGGTCATAGAAGGAAATGAGATTGGTCAAACAAGACAGGCATATCATTGCCCCGGCCCCCTCCCCCAATCATATTACCACCAGGTGTCCGCTTTTTTTGTTTTTTAAACTGGAAATTGGTAACCCTACAGGAATGCAACCGACCAGCATGTAGAGCAACACCCAGCTGTTAAGTCCGTGGAGAGGAAGGGCTGCAAGAGAGGGAAGGGGCAGATTGAGGCCTTCATGGTCAGGAAGGGAGTGAGGCAGAGCAGGCAGGGGCTGGGGTGAATGGGGCCCTGGGCTGGGGAGTGGGGCAGAGCCATGGGAGGCTCATTGAGGGGTGATGGGGGACACTGCTGTGCATACCGCTGGGGAAAGCATGGGGAGTATGTGCCCCTCTGGATTTGTGTGTGCGGCAAGGTGGGCTGCTCGGTGAGGACAGGGGCTCTGTGCCCCGCTGCCTTTGCCCCAGGAGCCACACACTGGTTGTGCCCCACATCCCCTGCCAGCCCAGTGGCAGGATGCACGACATGGGGTCACACGGCTCTCAGGAAAAAGGCAGCAGAAAACAGAGCTCCAGCCCTCAGCAGGCAGCCACCTCTGTCCTGTACACAAATCCAGGGGCACATGCCCCCCATGCCTTCCCTGGGGGCGCACCCAGGAGTAGGGAGCCTGCCCCTGGACGCACCTCCCATGGCTCCATCCCACTCCCCACCGCAGCCCTGGGGCCTCATTCAACCCAATCCCTACCCTACTCTCTCTCTCAACATGAGGCCTTGATCTGCACCCTCCCCACACCCATTTCTGATTGGTTGAGGGGTGCTGCAAGTCCCACCCCTTCCCAGGCATTGATTGAAAGCCCTGGCTGGAGCTGCCTGGCTTATTAATTCTGTAATTATCACCCTCTTCCAGTGCAGAGGGTGATAATTTATTAAAGAGGAAAACCAACACTATAACAACCCCAGTGATTTGCACTTTATTAAATCAGTGCTTAAATCCGCCCCCAATCCTGCCCTTCAGGAGAGGGGGACTTTTGGTGGGATGCTCCTGCTCTCCCCCCCCCCCCCCAACAACCACAGGAGAGTGGTCGCTCCTTGAGACTATCCTCCAAACCCAAAGGAAGGTAATCCCAATGAGGATCAAAGGGAGCAGGAGAGCACAAAAGCATCCGGGAATGTCTGCTTGCTAAAAAGGAGGCTTACACCCAATGGAAAGAAGGGGTCATCACCAGGGAGGGCTATTCTGCAGTTGCTTGGGGATGTAGGAGGGTAGTTAGGAAGGCCAAGGCAGAGATGGAGCTGGGGCTGTGGTGTGGACACCCACACAGTCAAATGGGTCGCCAACTGGCTGGAGGGCTCCATTCAGAGGGTGGTAGTGGACGGGTCCTTCTCAACCTGGAGGGACGTGGGCAGTGGGGTCCCCCAGGGCTTGGTCCTCGGGCCCGCACTGTTCAACATCTTCATCAGTGACTTGGACGAAGGGGTAAAAAGCACCTGTTCAAATCTGCTGCTGACACTAAGATGTGGGGGGATGTGGGCACACTGGAAGGATGCAACAGGCTGCAATCAGACCTAGACAGGTTACAGGGGTGGGCGGATGTGAATAGGATGGGATTCAACACAGACAAGTGCAAGGTGATGCACCTGGGGAGGAACAACCAGCACCATACCTACAGTCTGGGGATTCCCTTCATGTCAGTACAGAGGCAGAAAAGGATCTTGGAGTCATCACTGATGCCAAGATGAACATGGGCCGGCAGTGTGGGGACGCGGTCAGGAAGGCCAACCGCACCTTGTCCTGCATCCACAGATGCATCTCGAGCAGGTCCAGGGAGGTGATCCTCCCCCTCTGTGCGGCACTGGTCAGGCCGCAGCTGGAGTACTGCGTCCAGTTCTGGGCGCCGCACTTCAGGGGGGATGTGGGCAGCATGGAGAGGGGCCAGAGGAGGCCACTCGCATGGTCGGGGGCAGCAGGGCAGGCCCTACGAGGAGAGGCGACAGGACCTGAACCTGTTCAGCCTCCACTAGAGAAGGCTGAGGGGGATCTTGTGCCTGTTACAAACTAGTCAGGGGGGATCAGCAGGCATTGGGGGAGTCCCTGTTCCCCCGAGCACGGCCAGGAGTGACCAGGAATAACGGTCACAAGCTGGCGGAGGGTAGGTTTAGGTCAGACATCAGGAGGCGCGACTTCACGGTCAGGGCGGCTAGGGTCTGGAGGCAGCTTCCAAGAGAAGTGGTGCTGACTCCTACCCTGGGGGTGTTTAAGAGGAGGTTAGATGAACACCTTGCTGGGGTTGTTTAACCGCAGTAATTTTTCTGCCAAGGCAGGGGGTCGGACTCGATGATCTGCTCAGGTCCCTTCGGACCCTAGAAACTATGAAACTTCTGGATACGGGGGAACTTTTTCCCCTCTCATCTCTCCCTTCAGAAGACTCACTGTCTTGGGGGATTATTTTTCTTTGCTCCCCCCTTCTTGGACACAGCTTTTTGTCAGCTCTTTGTTGGTTTTTGAACTCAGCCGGTTCCCTGCACTTTTTCATGGGGAACAGACTGTTTCACTGGAGACTGCCAATTATACGATTTCAACAGAATCCATGAAGTTGTGTATTTGGTAGGTCCCTAACTATACTATGACTGTTGGCTGAGTTTGCTACAGTAGCTAAGGGATTCAAGGGGAAGCTAATGTCATGTCTCCCCCAGTTCTCTCTCTGGGCTACGCTACTCTAAAAGATTTAACAAAGTGCTCATGTAGGATGCTGTTTTGGACCATGTGGCTCTCACAAGACATGACACTGTTGCTGTGGTTTTGTCTCTGTTTCCAGTCCCTGGTTTACTGGCTTTGAATGCAGTACCTGCCAACCTGTGCGCTCATCTCTGCCCTGGGATCATCCTCCCACTGGATGGGAGGGTTGCTTTAGTTGCAACTACAGTTATTATAAAATCATCCTTTCCTCTGCCCTTGTGATGAGGAATAATCCTGTCTCCAAGCAAAAGGTTTATCGTCAGCCATCTGCCACAGATCCCTTCCCCTGCTGGCATGGGGGTGGCCGGACCGGGGCAGTGGGGAACTTGCACTCGGCAGTGGCTGTGGATGGTGACAGCAGTTGCATGTGCGGCTCCGCAGGCTGCTGACACGCGACACGTGATTGCCTGGGTGCAAGGCCCATCAGCAGCCCTCGAACCAGACCCTCCCCTCCCCGGGCCTGCTCCTGGCAAGTGGGGGCATGGGGCGGTGGGTGATGTCGCTCCATCCCTGCCTGCCCTCATGTACCCCCTAGCACCTTTCTGCGTACCCCCAGTTGACAATCCCTGGCTTATGCTCTAACGTGTCCAGGCAGGTGTTGTTCCACTCCCTGAAATTCAAAGCTGCAGAGACAAACAGCTGTTCCCTTTAGGTGTTAGAGGACAATTGAGCTTGCTGTCTTCCTTTTTAGGCTTAGATCTGGTTTTCTTGGGACACCATTGTTGCACAAAGGCGGTTCGTTTCCCTGGAGGCAACGCAGAGATCACAGACACACAGACATCAGTCGGCACAAAAGGATGTATTTGTTTGCAAACAAAGGTTTGAGTGGAGCTTTGAAGCCCAAATCACCTCTAGCCACCTAATTGTGTTTGCACGCGGAATTTATCTTCTCTCTCCTGAGCACGTGTGCAGACACAGGAATTCTTACAGCTTACTTCCGTTTCATACAAACATACATGCAGTTACATCATTACATACATCGCATGTATAGTATAATTAGCTATTTGAGTATGCGGGGCGGAGAGGTAAATATGCAACAGCTCATTACGCATGCTTAGTACTACAAGAGTTCAAAAGTTTACTCTCCAAGGCCATATAGTTGAATTCTAGCCCAAACTGGTTTTCGTAACTAGCATGTGAAAGGATGGGGGGCGAGGGAGAAACCTTGAGCAGCATTCCTTTGTTATCAAGAGTAAGATGCAAGCTGTGCAATTCTAACACCACGATCTTAAATTTCCATCTTCACTCCCTATAGATGCAGTTGATTCCCCAGCCCAAGTAGCCATGTCTCTCTAACACCTCCCCCAGGGCATGATGGGATTTGTCGTCCCCCATGGAAATCCGCATGGCGTGCAGAAGAAGCTCTGTGTAGCCGTGGCTCTTGGATGAGAGGGAGGCTGGGGCTGTCCCTGGTGTCTCCTGGTTTGGTTGACCTGGAGCACCAGACGTGTGTAATCCTGGGCTCAGGCTGCATGAAGTAGCTCCATGCGGTGGGTGGGATTCAGAAGATTTCATGCTTGCAGTGGAATCTCCCCTTTTCAGTTTCCGCTCCGGGGCCCGAGTGTCACACAGCCTGAGGCTCAGCCCAGAGTCCACGTGCAGGTTTGTGTCAAGGCCTTTGTCCCAGTGCAGATTCCTGTGACGTGCAGGCCCCCTGGGACTCATCAGCAGAGAAAATCTCCATGGGCTCATTCCCTGCACCTGATACTGCCCTGGAAACAGGTCGGAAGCACTGCGCTGCTCCTTCCAGAACAGAGACCACAGCTCTCAATCCTCCACTCCCAGAACATTTCTTGGAAGAATGAGGATTCAAACGTGTTGGCTTTTCCTACCAAGCAGAAGCAGCATTTGTGTCTGCCATGAAGCACCTGGTGCAGTGTACAACAGTGCTCACCCCACACTCCTGACAAGCCCCAGAAATGCACCCCGAGGCTGTTCACCCTTGTACCCAGAAGCTGCTTTCAGGGCTGCCAGAGATCATGGGCGAGCAGTGCAGATGGGTCTCACCAAAGCACTGGGGCTTGTGGAGCGTGTCAGCCCAGTCAGGTGGAGGGCTCAGCACCATCTCCCCCTGGACCTACCAGCGCTGTGCGATACAGAAGCCCTTTGAGAGCCTCAGTTTTTCTTTTACCAGATCCTTCTGGTCTCATCCTCAGCCTGTTAGAGCATGAAGCCATTCATGTATTAGCCAAACACACATGTCCCATGTGTTTGTTGCAGCAGGGCCTGAGGTGATGGGGTTGAGAGCTGGACCAGAAACCCTGACAGTCTGCCTCTTAACTCCACCAAGTAGGGAAGATGAGGCAGCAGCCACACTGGTGCACAAAGTGTGGGAAGAGCTTCAGACGGCCCTCCAGCCTGGCCAAGCAGAGGTGCATGCACAGAAGGGAGAAGATACATCATTGCTCTGTGTGTGAGAAGAGCTTCATCTCTTCCAAGCTGGCCCAACACCGGGTTATCCACACAGGGGAGAAGCTGCATCACTGGTCTGAGTGTGGCAAGAGCTTCACCTCCTTGACCCTGGTCAAAGGTCAGCTCATCCACACAGGGGAGAAGTTACATCAGTGCTGAGTGTGGGAAGAGCTTCATGTGCTCCTCCCACCTGGCTGACCACCAGTGCACCCATAGAGGAGAGAAGCCACATCCATGCTCTGTCTATGGGAAGAGCTTTTTACATTCCTTCTCCTGGTCTGGCACAAGTGCATCCACACAGGGGAGAAGCCACATGTGCTTTGAGTGTGGGAAGAGCTTCACGTACTCCTCTGACCTGGCCCGGCAACAGGTTACCCACACACGGGAGAAGTCACATCAGTGCTCTGCGTGGGAAGAGCTTCATCTTGTCCTCCACCCTGGCTGAGCACCAGTGCATCCACAAACGGGCAAAGCTACATCGGTGCTCTGAATGTGGGATGAGCTTCACCTACTTCCTGGCCCAGCACCAGATCTTCCACATGGGTTAAAAACACATTAGTGCTCTAAGTGTGGGAAGAGCTTCACCTGGTCCTCCGAACTGGCCCAGTATCAGTACATCTACATCCAGAAGCATCCATAATTTTGCCAGGAGTGCAGGAAGGTCTTAGGGATTTCTACCTGCTCAGCACCCACCAGCAGTTGCATTCAGGCAAGTACCCTCATGCTGGTGGACTGAAGAAAAGCTTTGTCCCTTGTGGGGCACTGCAGATGCCCAGGTCCCAGAGGCTGGGCCCCAAAGTTTGATTGTGGGGAGGCGCTAAGAGGAAACACCACAAGCAAAGATCAGCCCTGATGCTGAGGGAACGAGGAAGAGATGATTTTTGCATCCACCTTGGAACCTGTGTATTCCCCATCATTCTCTAAAAGCAGTCAGTGCTCCCAAAAAGGTTCCTGCATGATAGGGTGCTCTCCCCAAGGCAACTGACTTCAAATTACACCCGGGGACTGTCTTTGGCTGCCTCCCAGCTTTGCCCTCCCTCCTGGTCCCAGGGTTCTGGTATCTGATGCTCATTAATTACAGGAAGGACATTTATGACTGGGGGAGCATTTCTTGCCCTCCACCCTGATCTCACCACCCCATCACCCCTCTCCAAGACCCACCCATGCCCAGTGGGGTCTGCAAGGAGCTGCTACTACCACAGCCTGGGTGCATCCACATGTTGCCATATGGTGAAGCTGCTATAGTACTCTGTTTTAGTACTTTCTTTTGGAAGTACTAAAACACGGCACAGTGTGGGCTGTTACTGTGCCATGTGGGTGGTGCATGCTTAGATTTTGCAGCTATGTCCCCATAGCAGCGTGCTGCAGCTGGGGAGCACACAGCTATGGTGATGTAGCTGGCAATCACATGTAGACACACATGTAGACACATGCGTGCTGTATGGCAATGTAGCGTGTCACTATGTCAATGCAGGGTCATGTGTAGATGTACCATATGAGACTTTTTAGCCTGTTTTGCTTTTCAACCTCTCCAGAACCATGCACCATAGGGTGCCTGCTGCTCCTCTATGCTCCCTCCCTTTGTTGCACTTTCTGTAAGTCATTCCCTGATATTAAGCCCTCAAATTGAACATGATACCCTGTGGTTGGTCTCTGCGTCCTATCCAGAGCTGTGCAAAGGGAACAGACCAAGGCCCACAACCCTTTCCAGGGAAGATCTCTTCGTGACTCCCCAGCCCTTCTCTTTCTAGAGACTTCACCATAATGCAGGGCTTGTTTCTAACCCTCAGGAGCAGGAGTTAGTCCCATTCGAGGCCTCACTCCCCTGTCCTCCTCTGCAGCAAGGACCCTGCCTTTTTGAAGCAACCTCTGGGCAGAAGGCAGTAGAGTCCCTGTTCTGAGATCACTGGGGTAGCAGGGGTGAAGGAAATGCAGCCAGGAGCAAGTCCTGCCTCTCCTGTGCAAGGGTGAGGAAAATGTGAAGACATCGTCTTGGTGAAATGCAGCACAATATAATCTCTCATTGGGAATACTGAGGTCTTCCTCCTAGTGCCACAGCCATTTGGCTCCATGATGGCCCTGGGGACATACGTACTGCAGCACAGCTTCCCCAGGGACCCCTGCTCCCAGGGAGAGTGCAGCCCCACCACTGCTACTGCCAGGGGGGAAGGAGCACAGGAAGGGATGCTTTCCACCTCCCAGAGAGCCCCTGAGCCATTCCCACATGCAGAAGCTGGGGAGCACGTTTAGACAGAGATAGCTGGGCCGCAACCTGGGGTCTCCCACTGAGATAGGTGCCTGGGGCTGCCCCCAGCCCAGGCAGCAAGCAGGGGTCAGGCATAAGCCAGGGACCCCAGCCCTACACGCTGAGGGGCAGGAGTCAGAAACAGCGGCCCACCAAGCAGAGTCTTTGAACCAAAGACAGATGCAGGACTCTGCTCCTCTGGAACCGGAGCAGGACACGAGACCTGAGCGGGCCCTGGCCATGAGCAGAGGCAGCAGTGGGGAGCAAGGTCTTTGGCAGAGGGGCTGGAACAGGGCAGGGGGAGGCTGCTCAAGGGCCTGGTGTTACTGCCACTGCCCGTGGGGAAGTGAGTGCCCCACGTTGCCATCACTGGTGGCCTTGGCCTCGCTTTTGGGGGCCTGAGGGCTGTGGCCTTTCAGTCTCTGGCTGGATGGAGAGAATAGGAGGGTGCTGGGGCTGAGGGCTCAGGGAGACTGGAGAGCAACAGGAGTGGTGCAGTGGCTAGGGGAAGCCCTCCCCTCCATCTCCCCATGGATGGGGCTTGTCTCTTTGGAGGTACATCCCGGCTGCTTCTGCTTGGTGCTCTCCCTCCAAGTCCTTCACAACCCCCTCTGTCCTCTGGGACATCGTCCCTATGGGCGTCCTTGCTCCTGCCACGTGAGCGGCGTCTGATTGCGCACAAGTCATTGCAGTCTCAGTCACGAGCTCACATGTGTGTGCGCCCAGGAGAAATCCCAGCACGTCTCAGTCCTGGAGCTCAGAGGACAGGACACCTCGGGGATGGGAACAGCTGGTGCTCTTTTACCATTGAACCATCCTGCTCGAGACATCAGACGGCCCCGTGGCAGTAAATGCTAACGACCCATATCTGGTGTGCAGAACATTGCAAATGCCTTTTCAGTTTGTGAATTTCCTCTAAAAATCTTCTAACAGAAATGTGAATGGGGAAAGCTGGTAGAAAACAAGTTTCAAGTTTCCCAAAAAAGGGGGGGGGGCAGGGGAGAGGGGTCATTGGTTTCAAAGCAATAATTTTGACACCAGCAACACAACGTTGCAGTGAAAAACTAAATTGCGAAAAACAAACCACCCAAGTGAATATATTACACTAAATCTTTTGCTTTCGTTCCATATTATGGAAACTATTGCAGCTTTTAGCTTAAGGGCAAAACATTTTTTTTTTTTTTTTATGCTACCTCCTTCCCCAGCACAGAAAGGGGCAGCCAGGAGCTGTAAATAGTCCTTGCTAACAAGGTAGGTGTTTAGGAAAGAGAGCTAGACTGGGGTTTTCCTCAAGGGGGAGAGTCTGTTTCCGTGCTGATACTTGACTTCGTGAACTTGTTTTACTCCCTCTCTTGGTCTCTCTTCCACATTTTGTGATTTGATGATCAGCTACTCTGAGCCCTTGTTGGAACAATGGCATATAGGCAGAATGGATGAATGAGGATGTGACAAGGCCACACAGGGAGTCACCGGGAGGGTGCAGTGGGAGATTGCTGGCCTGAAACCTTCTTTCTCAAACGTCTTTAATCACAGCTGCTTCTGCATCACGGCCCCCCCACATATGCCACTTGGGGCTTGGGGCTTGCATGTGGGATGCCTGCCATGGATGCAAGAGTATTTGAGGCCCCAGGCTGAAGAGTCTGGGAGGGAAGAAACTTGCTGAGGTAGTGGCACACAGACTTGCATGACTGAGCTGTGACCTGTTGATAGACTTGGGAACGGGTTTGGCTGATTTGGCCCAAGACCAGGGCATTTAAAAATAATAATTACCTGAAGGGGGCTCCAAGGATGATGGAGCTAGCTTGTTTGCAGTGGTGGCTGATGACAAAACAAGGAGCAATGGGCTCAAGTTGCAGCAGGGTTCTCACGAGGAGGGTGGTTTCATAGCTTCATAGTAGTCAGGGGTCAGAAGGGACCTGAACAGATCTTGTCTAACCCCCCCCCCGGTTGGAGCACACGCTGGGATCACACAACTCCAGAGAGGTGTTCATCCAACCTCTTTTTGAATTTACCCAAGGTAGGAGCAAGGACCACTTCCCTAGGAAGTCTGTTCTAGATCCTAGCTACTCTGACAGTGAAATAGTGCCTCCTAATCTCCAATCTGAACCTATTCTCCAGCAGCTTCCAGCCATTGTTCCTCATCACACCAGGTGCTGCTGGGGGGAAAAGGACCCTGCCTATTTGCTGCTGATCCCCCCTAACGAGTTTGTAGGCAGCTACCAAATCCCCCCTCAGCCTCCGTTTGCTGAGGCTGAACAGGTTCAGGTCCCTCAGCTTCTCCTCATAGGGCCTGCCCTGTTGCCCTCCAGCCAAGCGGGTGGCCTCCTCTCAACTCCTTTAAGGCAGGCCACATCCTTCTTAAAGTGCGGTGCCCAGAACTGGACGCAGGACTCCAATTGAGGCCAGACCAATGTCGCGTAGAGGGGGAGGATCACCTCTCTGGACCAGCCTGAGATGCACCTGTGGATGCATGACAAGGTCTGGCTGGCTTTGCTGGCTGCAGTCTGGCATTGGCAGCTCATGTTCATCTTGGAGTCAATAATGACTCCAAGATCCCTTTCTGCCTCTGTGCTCACAAAAGGGGGAGTTCCCCAGCCTGTATGTGGTGAAGCACTGGAACAGGTTACCCAGAGGTGGTGGAAGCTCCATCCTTGGAGGTTTTTAAGTCCCAGGTAGAAAAATTTTTGGCTTGGATGATCTAATTGGGCTGGTCCTGCTTTGAGCAAGGGGTGGGACTGCATGACCTCAGTTCCTTTCCAGCCCTAATGTTCTTCTAAAAATGCCCCTCCCGACCTCTCCACAGGTTTGGGTCAGAGTGTTACTAGCTTTTTCCCCCAGCCCCAAGGGGAGCCTTTCTGTCCCCCATAGGCCCGTGGAGCTGCTGGTACAGTCAGCTAACATCAGTGTGCGTGTACATGTGCAATTAACACGCACAAATAAACTCTAGGGCTTATTACTCCAGTTTTTTGTTGCCATTTGAATGTGCAGCCTGGAGCAAAGAACTGTGTGGTACAGTGCTCTGGAGTTTATTCATGCACCACACCTCGAGCTTGTCTTAATAGCCCTGGCTGGCAGCAGCCTAAGGCAGCTCCGACTGGGTTGCAATCTGCTACAGGGGGGCTGGCTGGTGCATGAGCATGCTTCAGCAGAAGCCTTGCTGGCTGCTAGCTGCATCACTGAAGGACCCTCATGCCCCAGCCAGTCGGCAATGTCTGCATATTGTTACCAGATTTGCCCATCACCTTGGAGTGTGCTCATTTATTAGGGATATGTTTCTAGGGTCTTGGTAATTCTATCTATGTGTTGCTTCTGTTACTTCTGTTTCTATACGGAGCTGTATCTCTCCCTTCTGCAAGCCCTCACCCCCAGTGGAGCTATCTTGCAGGACTCAGTTCAGTGGGGCTGGGTTCCTCCAGTCACCAAATCAGTCATACATGCAAACACGCACAGATTAATGTGACACGCCTGACCCAGCCAGGTTGATCAGCATGGACAGGCTGACACCCTCATGTGCCAAGAATCAGTTCATCAGAGCAACAATAAACTACAGTCAGACACAAGCACACAGTTAAACAGAATACCTCTAAATCTGGCTGGGTGTCCAGATGACACCCTCGTGGGCCAACATTCAGTTCATTAGGGAACATCTGAGCCAAACTGGGTCAATCAGCCTGTACAAGCTGATCTCCTTATGTGTTTCAAACTCAGCATGTCCCAGTCTTTAGCCTCTTGATGAGCAGACCCCACCGTATCTTTGGGCTTCACAGAGATCTTTAGCTTAAGAAGCATTGATGCAGAGCAAGTGGGGAAGGAGAAGTAGAGAAGGAAAAATATACCCAGTTACTACCAGTTTGCCTATAAAAATTATTTATTGCTAAGTATATGAAATATATAATGGTACTAATAGTAATAGACATGCAAAGGAAAAACGAACCCAAACAATTACAATACTACCCTGGTTTCACTAAGTATTTGGGGAAACTTAGCTCAAGATTAACTAATACAGTTGAGGTTCAGAAATTTATGCCTAGAGAGAACAGAGAGAGAGAGAGAGCGAGCTGGGATCTCACCAGTCCAAGGCACTCAGGTTTCAATGCTGATGCGTACATTTCTTAGCACAATCCCTGAAAGGAGACAAGAGCGGGTGGTGTGAGAGAGACTTCTCCTCTTGAAGCAAACACACGCACTGCTGCTTTTTTACAGATTTTTATAACTTCAGTTCAGCTTCTTTCAAGCATTCTTAATAGTGTAAATCACTGTCTTTTCTCTTGACAAGGAGTTATCTGGTTTCATAGGATCATAGACATGGGGTCGAAGGGACCTTGTAGATCTTCAAGTCCGACCCCTGCCTGGGCAGGAGAAAAGACTGGACTCAAACGAGTCCAGCCAGGCAGGCATCAAGCCTCTTCTTAAAGACCCCCAGGGTAGGAGCCAGCACCACTTCCCTAGGAAGCTGGTTCCAGCTCCTAGCCGCCCTGACCGTGAAGTCATTCTGGTGGATGTCTAATCTAAACCTCCTCTCTAATAACTTGTGTCCATTGTACCTTGTCATGCCAGGGGCGCTTGAGGAAACAGCGTCTCCCCCAAACCCTTCTGGTCCCCCCCAGTGAGTTTATAGACAGGCACCAGGTCCCCCCTCAGCCTTCTCTTGTGGAGGCTGAACAGGTTTAGGTCCCGCAGTCTCTCGTTGTAGGGTCTGCCTTGTAGTCCCCGGATCATGCGTGTGGCCTCCTCTGGACCCTTTCAATGCTGTCCACGTCCCTCCTGCAGTGCGGCGCCCAGAACTGGACGCAGGACTCCAGCTGCGGCCTGACCAGCATCGCATAGAGGGGGAGGATCACCTCCCTGGCCCTGCTAGAGATGCATCTGTGGATGCTCGACAAGGTGCGGTTAGCCCTGCCAACCGTGACCTCGCATTGTCAGCCCATGTTCATCTTGGAGTCAGTAATGACTCTGAGATCCCTTTCTGCCTCCGTGCTCTCAAGAAGGGAGTTTTCCGTTCTATAAGTGTGCTGCTGGTTTCTACTACCTAGGTGCAGCACCCTGCACTTGCCAGTATTGAAATGCATCTTGTTTATGTCAGCCCACTCCTGTAACCTATCCAGGTCTTGCTGCAGTCTTTCCCTCCCTACTGGCATGCTCACCTCACCCCAAATGTTGGTATCATCAGCGAATTTAAACAGGGTGCATTTCACCCCGTCGTCCAAATCTCTGATAAAGAAATTGAACAGCGCGGGCCCAAGGACCAAGCCCTGGGGGACTCCGCTGCCCACTTCCCCCCAGATCGAATATGACCCATCCACCACCATCCTCTGAGTGCGACCTTTGAGCCAACCTGCAATCCATCTGACTGTGTAGGCATCAATGCCACAGTCGTCTAGTTTTTTAATGAGGATGGGGCGGGAGATGGTGTCAGAGGCCTTGCTGAAGTCTAGAAAGACTACGTCCACAGCGACACCTGCATCCATTGCCTTTGTGACCGGATCATAAAAGGCAATCAAGGTTGGTCTGACATGACCTGCCCCTAATGAAACCGTGCTGGTTGCCCTTGAGCATCATCCCTGAAGCTGGCCCATCACAGAGTTGGAAGGGACCTAGACAGATCATCTAGTTTGACTCCCCACCATGGGCAGGAAGGAGCACTGGGGGTGGAGGGGTCATAAGACCCCAGCCAGGTGCCTAACCAGTCTCCTCTTGAAGATCCCCAGGGAAAGTGAGAGCACCACCTCTCTGGGGGGCCTGTTCCAGGCTCTGGCCACCCTTACTGTAAAGTAGTTCTTCCTAATATCCAACCTAAACCTCTCCTCCCTCAGCTTGTGGCCATTGTTCCTGGTGACTCCATGGGGGGCCCTGGTGAACAGACTTTCACCGAGTCCCTGCTGCTGGCCCCTGATAAGGCTGTAGTTTGGAACATCTCAAGAAACTGATTGATAATCAGGAAAAACATAAGGTTAGGGAGTAACCAGACACTTAGGAGCCAGCTTGAAATTCTTATGAATAGCAGATATACTGATGGGATAGGCCATGCTTTCTTCAGAAACAATAAATAGATAGCTTGCAGCATCAGGGTTTTGGATTTTTACCTGTTGTGAACAAGCCTCAGCTTAGCATGACTTTTCCAGATCTCACTATAGTCTTTTAACAGACTTAAGGCAATTATTGGAGTGTTCATAACCTTTGCAGGGGGGGGCCAGGAGGACTTTCACCAGTCATCCCAGGAAAAGTATGACACCACTTGCGGTCAGGGCTCCAACGGGTTGGACACTGTGATGAACCCTTTACCATTGTTCAAATGTTGTCCATACCCACTCTGACTTGGTCTCTTTGCCTCAGCAGTCCCTAACCTGGTAACCGAGTTTTAGCCAATCAAGTTTAAATAGGCCTCCCATAGTGGGATCGGGGAATGTACAGCCCAAGGTGCCTATTAAACTTTATTTCTGGAAGGGGTGGGGGGGCAAATGTCCCTTGTAAATCCAGATAAGAACTGGTCTGATAAATGCTGAGCTGGGTGTGTGTAAATGGGGGTTGATTAGCATTTGGAGCACAGATTCCCCATCATGCAGTGCTCCCCTGCTTCTCTGATCCCAGAATTCACTGCAGTCTTTGCTTTGGGCTTTCTGTTTTCCATCTCCCATGTAAATGAATGGTCATCTGGTTCCAGCTCGGATGCAAATGAGACCTAGGGCAGTTGCTCCCTTATCTGGAGGGCTTTAGGTATGTCTCCCACTGCATCTTAATCAGATTTGTTTAGGTAGAGGAGGGGAGGGGGGGAATTCTTTGCGAGTCAGACAGGCTGCGTCCTGTGCCAGGGTTCCCCAAGAACATGGAGCTGAGAGGTAACAATGTGTGTTGCTACACAAAAAAACTCTGGAGCCAGGTAGTACTTGTATTTAAAAGTCCTTGCCTACTCCAGTTTATTCATTCTGAGCATCCTAACAGGGGTGCATGCGTAGACCCAGAGATGCTCACCGCACAGTTCACTCCCCAGCTGCTCCACCAAAAGCAGTATCAGGCACTGCTTCTGCCTGGCTGCCTGTCACAGTGCACCCAGGTGCCCTGCGCCTGAGAGCAGAAACGGCTCGGGAGAGGCCCCTAGTGGCAAAAAGGGGGAGGCTCAGCTGCCAGTCACCAGGGCAGCCAGGGGCAAGGCCAGGAGGGCAGTTCCCCTCTGGCGGCCAAGGGAGGGGGAGCTCGGCCAGTGCAGACACAGGGGAGAAGCCCGACTGCATGAGCATCCCCTGATTGCGGCTATGGATTGGAGTATTTCCCAGTAGGGATTGAATGTTGTTTGGCTTGACGGTTTAGCTTTTTATGTTATAGCCTGGGGGCTTTGTGTTTGTGTTCACTGTTTTGACCGGAGGACTGGGCGGGGCTATTAGGGGTTGGAGAAGGCCTCATAGAGGCTCCATGGTAGCATGGGGACCCTGGCGCCAAAGAGGGCACAGCATTTGGGGTGCATTGACCCCAGCCCCAGAGCAAGAAGGCAGCAAGAAGCCCCAGAGCAAAGGGAGGAGGGGGGCGGTGGGAAGCCCCTGAGAGAAGGCAAGGACAGGGCCAAATCACAGCAGGGCCCAGGCCAAATACCACGTCAGTACCATCTGCGAGGCTTGGGCTGCTGTGCAGGGGAGAAAAAGGAGCCGCAGATAGCGCCCCCTGGCACTGGGGCACATAAAGTGGGCAGCCTCTCATTAATTACATCAATCAATCAAGATCAAGGCATAGCAGGCGAGTAAGCAGGCAGTTGGCCTATAACAGGAGGCTGGAGTCACCAATGGAAAGGCTCTAGTAGCGATACTCCCGTCACACTACCCCAGTGGTCCTACCTGTGCCCCTTACTCCCAACCCATAGTCTCCTATCCCTGCTGCTGACCCACACAGTCTCCCAACCTCCCAGGCCATGCTGGTGCCCCTGACACCCAAAATGCATCCCCCTGAAGCCACAGCTGCCCACAGGGAGCCCCATGCCCACCCCTATCCCTTGGTCCTGGCCCAGCTGGCGAGGAGGAGACATACACTGCCCTCCTGGATGGCCACTGTCAGGATGCCCACCTGGGCCGTACTGCCCCTGGCTCCCCAAGGGGATCCCAATTGCCAGGGGCACTGTCTGCCCATAATCCGCCATAGGTTCATGCAAGGAATTAATAACCACTTGGCCATCTCATGTGGGAGTGGTTTCATTTGCTGTTCACAGCCAATAGCACTCACCTGGTCCCACCACTGGAGCCTTCAGCCTGCTGGCATCGTAACATTTTCTTTTTCCTTTTGCTTGCACAGTGGGCAGGCACGAGCTGACACCACAGTCAGACCCATGAATTCTCCTGGCTTGGCAGCAGACTGCCACTGCCTGCATGGACACCCATGCCCACCCTGCATGGCCTTGGCCAGAGTACCCATCTGGGCCATGCTTCCCAAGGACACCCTCGATTGACAGGGGCACTGTTGGGCCATGATCCACCTCTGGTTCATGCAAGGAATTAATAACCACTTGGACGCCTTATGCGGGTGCCCAGAAGCAGTCTCATTTGCCGTTCCAAGAAAATGGTGCTCACCCGATCCCAGGACTGCAGCCTCCAGCCTGCAGGCATCATAGCATTTTATTTTGCTTTGTTTTGTGGGCACGGTGGATGGGCACCAGAACGCAGCACTGTCACACCCACGAATCCTGGCCTGGCAGGACATGGCCCCAGCAAGCCCCTGCCACCTGCACCCACCCCGCATGGCCCTGCCCAAGATGCCCACCTGGGCCACGCTCCACTGGGCTCCCCAAGGGCGGGGGGGCCTTGATCGCCAGGGGCACTGGCGCCTATTTATCCACCCCGGGTTCATCCAAGGAATTAACTGCTCGCCCACCTCCTCTGGGCGGCCAGGAGCGGTTTCACTGGCCATTAAAAAGCTTCCCCCGCTTCAGCCCCCCGCTCCCCTACTGCCTCTCTCTCCCTCCCCTTCCTGCTGCCCCCAGCCCCGGCTGCTCAGATTTCAAGCCCTGCGCCCACCACCGCCGCTGCAGACGACGCCCGTACTTGCGAGACGGACAGAAGCGCTGTGTTGCAACGGAAAAGCTGTTTTCACCCACAGACAGAGGCAACAGCACCGGCAGGAGGTCCGCCGCCCTACCGGGAACCAGCGGCCAGGCAGCCCGGCACAGCGGCCTCTCCCCTGGGTGGCGGCGGGACGCCGCGCACCCCCGCCCGCGCACCGGCGCGAACGGCGCTGCGAGAGCCACCCCGCACAACGACTTCCGGGGCCCCAGGCACCGCGGAAACGCCCCGCCTCAGCACTTCCGGGCGGCCATCTTGCTCCCGAGGCATGCTGGGAGGCAAAGTGCTCCATCTCTACACTTCCGGTTATCCGGGTTTTTTCCCCCCCCCTCGAGGCATGCTGGGAGATGGAGCGTTCTACGCTACACTTCCGTATGCCATTTTGTTTCCACCCCGAGGCATGCTGGGAGATGGAGTGTTTCATTTCTACACTTCCAGCCAGAAGTTCTTTACCCCCGTGGCGTGATGGGAGATGAAGTCTTCCACGCCACACTTCCGGCCAGTCGTTTTTCCCCGAGGCATGCTGGGAGATGGAGTGTTCTAACTCTACACCTCCGGTCGGCCCTGTTAGCCCCGAGGCATGCTGGGAGATGGAGTGTTTCAGCTCTACACTTCCGGCCGGCCGGGCTGCCCCCGAGGCATGCTGGGAGGTGGCGTGCCTCCGAGCCCCTCCTGTCCCGCCCTGCCCCGTGTCAGGGCGCGGGGAGAAGCGTGCTGCAGGCCCCGCCCCGCCCCGCTCGCAGCGAGGGGGCGTGAGGATGCGTTGCATTGCTCGTGCGCGTGCGCCGGGGACCCCGTCCGGGCTGACGGTGCCATGGGCGGGCGTGAACGGCGCCGGGACCTCGGCCCGACGCACTCTCGCTGCGGTTCGCTTCCCTCCTCGTCCCCAAGGAGCTCACGGTCGTGGCTGCGCCCGCGGGCCCAGAACCCAGAGCTCCCATTCTGGGGACAAGTGCCCTAGGGCCAGGGCGCTCCTGCTGGACTAGGCCCCCCAGGCTGTCGGTCCAGGGCCCCTTTGCTGCGCCCTGGCGCTGGTGCAGAGGGTGCCCCGTGCCCAGGGCCTCCCGTGCGTGGAAGCATTTTGGCACTAGGTGATGAATTGCACCCGAGAGGAAGCCACGTGCCGGACGCACAAGGCTCGGGCCCCAACCTGAGGCCTGCAGCCCATGGGTGCCTGAACCCGGGCCCAGGCCCGGGATGTGAGGCCATGCAGCACGCAGCAAAGCTGAGTTCCAGCTGCAGCCTAAAGACACAGGGTCCCGGTCTCCCTCCTTTCCCCAACACCGGACACAAGACAGTTGCCCAAGTGCCAGACTGCTGCAGGGGGCCCGGTCCCTTAATGGTCAGAGCTCAGGCAGCCAGCCTCTCTCCTTGGGCCAGCAACAGGTGGAGCCGTGAGCTGCAGCAGGCCCCAGCTGCCCAGTTCAGGTGCCCCGTGCCAAAATGCAGGCTGGGATGAGGGCTGCAAATGGACCCGGCCCCCCCACCCCTCCCCGGCTGCAGCTGCTGGCAGCAGTGAAGCAGGTGCAGCCAGTCCAGCCCCATCCAGTGCACTGGAAACATACAGGTTTCCACAGCCCGCAACCGGTGTGGGTTTGGACAATGGTAACATGGCTTGAGCAGGGCTCCAGAGGGCAATGCCAAACAGCACGGCCTCAGTTATGCAGGCTCACTGGATCAGCTGGGTGGCAACACGAGGAGACTGAGGACATGCTCCCAGCAGATAAGAGTTTGTCAAGGGATTCAGGACCCCTACACCATTCTCATCTCTAAACTCTAGCCTCAGTAGAGGGCCAGCAGCGGTGACTTGCGCCAGGGCAAGGTAGATACAAGCAGATGGGACAGGACAAGGACTGGGAGCCTGAACCAGATGCCCAAGCAGAAGGTGCTGCCCAGCCTCCAAGCACGCTGTGACCCCATACCCAAACGGATAGTTCAGGGTTAACTGCTGTCAGGCAGTGCCCTGGTACCCATGGCCCTGCCTCCAGAGCGCTCTGCCACTCAATGGAGCCCAGCCTTCGTGCAGGCCCAAGGGCTGGCCAGGAGTCTGCTAAAAGGGTTAACAGCTGCTGGACTGCAAGCTCGGTGGAAGGTGCCAGAACATCTGACGTTGATTCCAGGGCAGCCTCAGGACAGCATCAGTACAAGCCCGCCACTTGCTCAGTTGGCAGTCAGTGGGACGGTACAAATGGGCCTCACACAGTCAACGTGCATGGGAGGCAGGAACATTGTAATCAAACAAGTTCATCAGTCAGCACCTGGGAAGGGGCCTGACCCCCACCTGGCTGACCAATGGGGCAGTGACACAAGCCTGGCGCAAGCACTTCTCCAGAAATGCTCCTGGCTTCACATCACCTGCACTGTCCCTGCTGTCAGCAAGTCTGGTCCTGGGACAGGGTGGACACAGACAGAGCATGAGCTCAGGGTGGTCTGGTGCTGCCCACAGCAAGGCTTCCACCCTCTTGCTCCTCCCCTGGGCTCACTGTGGCCTGCTGCACATGAGCACAGTCCTCTCCCTGCACTACAGTGCTGTGCGTGGGTGATCCAGCACCTGGCACCATCACACGGACAGAAACCATGCAGGAAGCCCAGGCACATGGGTGCACAGCACAGCCCTCACCGTGCAGCCATAACCCTGTGACCAGGCCCTCAGATACCCCCAGATGCCCTGGGCTCTCCAAGGATGCTGATGGTCCCTTCCACAGTACAGCACTGATTGTCCCAGACAGTATCCTAGCAGCAGTTCAGCTGGTCAGGATGTCACAGAGATCCAAGCAGACAGGCTGGGGGTTGAGATGGGTCCCAAAGGAGAAACAATTCCCTCCACCACCAATGAGCAGCAGCTCCTTCTCTTCAGGCAGCAGGATGCTGCTGTGGTTGTGCAGCAGCAACGGCCACTCCACGGCCTCCTGGAAGAGAACAAGTGAGCCCAGGTGGGCATGGAGCTGCCTGCTTCAGGGCAGCTGGTCTGAGGCCAAGTGAGACCTGGGCATGTGGGCATGGGGGCTCAGCTACAGCATTGAGATTCACCAGAAATGCAGACTGCAGCACTCAAGGGCAGGGGCCGGCTGCTGAAGCGTGTTGCTCACCTGACACCACCTGGCACTTCGAGGCATCTCACACCCGTGGACCCACCCATGAGGAACAGGCACCCCATGCCCAGCACTCTGGTAAGTTTTGCTAGTGATATCCATTGGGTTAGCATGTACTCTTCCGTATGGCCCTACCCAGGACACTACAGTGAGTGTCTAAAAAGCTGCAGTTACTCCCAGGAAGCAGCTGCCCTGTCTTCCTGGGGAATCTCAAACACAGATCCCAGACTGCACTGGGGCAGACTCTGGGTGACAGCCTCCAATAGCCCTGGCCTGCCTGCATTGGGAGAACTGATATGGCCTGCAGGGGTGATTCTCCCCCAAATACTGCCTACTGGCCTAACCAGCCCCACTGCACAGGCTCTCGGTGATGGAACCATCAACAAAGCCAATGCTAGGTTCAGATCCCAAGAAAACATTTCTGCAGTATGTGCAAATGCATGTGCTAACCCCTTCAGAAGCTATGGAGCACTAGGGAATGAAAACAGTAGTGTTCACTTGGCTGTCATGAGCAGCTGTTGGTCCCAAGTATGCTCTGAGTGACCTGCCTGGCAGTCCTGAATGCTGAGAGAGACAGCAAATAGTCCAATATATCTGGAGATTAGTAATCAGTTCATGTGTAATCTCATCATTAACAAACTGCTGTGGAGCAGCCTAGGAGGAAAAGGGACATGGGACAGGACAGGAAAGGAAGCCTTGGGCCATCAAGCGCAGCCCCCTGCTATAGCTGACTTCACAATGGATAATCCCTGGAAGAAAATTCACTCTGAGCTGTGTGTCTGGCTAGTGGAGGATGATATTCTCTGTAAAACAGCAGCTCAGAGCTGGGCAAGCAGCTCATGCTGATGTTAGATACATAGCATGAAAGCCAGCAGCTACAGGGACAGTGGATCCGCACAGCACTAAGCCCTGATCTTGGGGAACTGCTCCCAGAATGGACAAAGCAAATCTGCTGCTGGTTTGACAAGTACAGTGGTTTCAAAAAGCTCTGAGACTATACCAATTCTGGCACAAACTTCTAACAACATTTCACAGAAGCAGGACATTGGTTGCACTGGTTCCCCTGCTTTACCTGTGGCAAGTGAGGGTGCTAGGTCTGTGTTGTGGGCCATCTTATGTAGAGTTTAGATTATGGATTGTATGGGATGGTTTGGACAGGGCTGATCCTGCCCCAGGAAGAGGGCTGAACTACAGCAGTGGTTTTTCAGAGCCTGGTGGGGGGCACAGACTATATCTAAGGGGTCCGTGAAAAGTGACTATGATCAATGAAAAGTATGTGAGCACCTACATTTACATTGCAAAGGTGTCCACATCTTCATGCAAAATTTTTTAGGGGTCTGCAAATGGAAAGGTTGAAAACTACTGAACTAGATGACCTCTAGAGGTCTCTTCCAACCCCTACTTCTCTATGATTCTATGACAGGCAGGCACAGTGATCTCTCCTCCTTCCCATGATGACCACAGGAATCCATGGAGGTGGCAGGAGACACTCTAGACTGCTGGTCCATAGTAATAGAAAGCATCAGACTCAGGCCCCAGACTCACCCTCCTTGGGAGCAAAAACATGGAACTTCTCACTCTCCCTGGGTGTGAAGGTCAGCTCCGAGACATCCTGTCTCCACTGGAGCTGGTGTACAACAAAGCCCTTCAAGAATCATTCACACTTTGGGTCAGAGAATTTGCCAATGAGCTGCTCTCCCCTAATGGTACACAGAATCCAAGATCAGCTGGGCTAGCAGGGAGCCCACATCTCCAAACCCCTGCTCAGGATAGGACTGTCCCTGACTAAGCTATCCCAGCCAAATGCATGTGTGACCTCTCATAAAAGACTCCACAATATCCTAGGTAGTCTGTTCCCTTTCAACTGATTGACTTAACACACCTCTCCCACAGGGGCGCTGCTGTGGCACTGCCAAGTAACACCTGGGCAGTTGCATACTTCAGCAGAGTAGCATGTCTGTCAATTCATTCTTGTCCAAGTACAGTGGTGTGAGCTGGGAACTACCATCCCATACGTTACACAGGGTCCCAGGGAGCCCCCACCCCTCCTGAGCCCATGTTTCTCTGAATTGCACTAGGTGACAATAGGAAAACAGCACCCACAATGGAAAAAGACAGTGTCCTGCAATGTGCTTTACCAAGCTACCTGCCAGTGGGGACTAACGTGCGCTCTCGGGTTCACACTGACATCAGCCATGCGCGAGAAGGTCTGAGGTGCAGACTGGCAGTGTTACAAAGGGACAAGTAGAAAGCAAGGCACTTGGAGACTAACTGGCTCAGAGCCACGAGCTTCTATAGGCAAGAGCCTACTAAGTCAGATGGGAGGCACATAGTACCTACTTCTATCTGCAAGTGGGAAGGACTGCAGCAGCTTGCTGAAGGGTAGAGCATTTTTCTGGTGGCAGAGATCTTTGCTGTCACTCCTATGTGCACTGCTGACTGTTGGAGATGCTAACAGTGCCTGGGATGTGCCCTAAGTCCCAGCAACGAGAAACAGTTGAAGAACAGACTGTACTGCCACAGAGACTAATGCATGTAACACCTTGTCAGTCTCCAAACTGAACGCCTCACGACCGTTCCATCTGTCCACACCCTGGAGTCGGACCAGGCAATCAGGAGCCCCCTCCTCACTGAGGCACCGGGAGCTGCTGTCCTCACCCCTGTCTCCTTACTTAAAACTACCCATAGGGCTAATAGTGACTGGCCTTCAGGGACAGAGACTGAAACTGCCATGGACAGCACTGCTGCATCAGGCATGCTGAACTGGTACTACCAGCACATTAGCTACTCTGGGCAGCAATGAGGAACTGAATTGCTGCTGGGGTCACCCCGCCTGGAGGGCCGGAGGGGAAGGCTGCACTGGACTCTTGAACAGCGAGAGCCTCACTAGTAAGACTCTGATCATGGCACAGTTATGTCACCAAGAGTACCCACATGAACAGATGCCATGGAGGAGAGGGAGCTCATTTCAGGAGGCCAGCAACTTTCCCTACAGAGCAGCTTTTCCAGCAAGAGCCTCCCCCAGCCTGGCTCAGCTGCAGGTGCCTCTCTGCTGCTAGTACTTAATGTGTCACATGCTGGGTCCCAGACCATGGTCTCTGCTAAGCCCAGGCTTACAGTTGTCTTGCCCAACATGGTTTCTCTCCTCAGCCAAAGCCATGGCAGCTCCTACACTTCAGCCACTCCAAGGCCTACCTCCCTAGAATTCCCCTCTGCCAAAACCCCCAAGTCTTGGGGCCAGGCTGAACCACAGCAGGGACCGGGGTCTCCTGGTAGATGCAGAGGCATCTGCTCCCGTCATAACTTGCCTCTGCTCTTTGCTTAGGGGGCAGATGCACAAGTGGTCAGCACAGCTCAGGGGATGCCTTCTCCCTACCCAGAGCAGAGTCCCCTGCAGAGGCCTTTTTCTGCACTTACCACGTCAATCCGGTACTCCACAGTGGCACCTGTCATTATGTCAACGACAGCCACACCAGGCACTGACGGAGCAAGAAGCCACACTCCCCCAACCAGCAGGAGCTTCCCATTGTGCACGTGAGCAGTGTGCGAATACCTGTGAGCAGAACACAGAAATGGGATGCCTGGGATGAGGGGAACCATGTGAAGGCCACCAGCATGTTGTCCTGAGGGACGTTCACCCACCTGGGGACAAGAGGAGGACATGTCTCCAATGTCTGCCACTGAAAGCCACTCTCTGTTGGTCTCAGGAAGAGCACTGACCCCAGTGGCTGTTCAGCTGCTCCCAGGCCTCCTGCAATGAGCGCTCCCCCGGCCCAGGCGCAGGCACTGTGGGAATGACGGCCATCCGGGACCACCCCCTGTACTGGAACCTGGGAAAGCAGAATGACAGGCTGAGCTCTGCAGGGAAAGCACTCCTTATCTTCCTCTCATCCCATGAAGAGCATAACCTTGCCCCTGTACCAAAGTGAGGGCAGCACAGAGGGAAGCATAAGCAGGTCAGGCCAGGAGAAACCGTTCCAGGGCAGAGTCAGAGTCAGTTTCTGGTTCTCTGGAGGTGGATGTGCTGGAGGAAAGTTCCCATCTTACTGCACTGGCACTGACTGGGTCCCAATGCTGCAATACTTGAGCATCATACAGACTGAAAGGTTCTTACTTTCACATGCTCAGAGCAGTGACACACCTGTTTATCCTTACACCCACCTCTGTGTTCAAGACACCATTGCCCCTTCTGGATTGTTGCCAATTCAGAGCCACAGATTCCTGAACACAAGTGGACCCCGGTGCTAAATGACAAAGACGAGGATGCTGGCAGGGGTCTGCAACAGACTACCAGTTCCGTACGGAGCGCAGGAGTTTCTTAGCAGCCTGGCCAAGCTATTGAAAGGAAAATGGTGGCATCAGGAGGAATTTGGCTTGGGAGACTGTACTGTTGGTGTCCGAGTTGCCCCTGGGGTAAGAGACCAGAACCCCCTGGGGCTAGTCTCTGGTCCCTGTCCCAGAAATCTCAGTCAACGTGTCAGACAAGAGGAGCCCAAAACAGGTAACTGGATGGCGCATTGCCAGGGAGGAAGGTAACACCAGCCAGTACATGCAGTGCTCTTCCAGCTTGGCAGCAGCCTAGCCATGATTCAGTCTCTTGTATGCCCCGTGGAAAAGGGATTTTAAAGAAGCAGTGGAAGGAGGACTGCGAGGCAGCTCTGAAGACTTCACAGGGAGCTAATCCCACATGAGGGATGGCAGGAAAAAGCACAAAAATTCTGTCTTGAGGGAGGAAAAAGGGGCAGATGATGGCAGTTGGACCTAAAGGTCCAACCCGAGGCAGGAATCAGTAGGTCCATGGCAAATGAGATACAATGGGGGGGGGGGGACACACACACAGCCCTCAAAATTTGAAGCATGGGGGTGAACTACAGCTTGTCCAGGGCAGCTGGGACCCTTGCACGCAGTCTCGTGATGCTGGCCCTGCAGTCACTATGCTCTCCTAATTGGGTGGCCTGTGGCCTTTGGTGCAGTTTCTTATTTGGTCCCCTTACTCTCACAAGGACAACTAACCTCTCTCTCCAGGGGCACAGTGACACCAGGCAGCCATGTGCCCCAGTCAGGATCGTCCCCAGCTACAGGTCTCTGCATGATGTTTGCTCTTTGTCTATACTGAATGGAACCGGGTGAGAGCACTTGTTGCTAGCCACCCAGCAGCTTCTAGTCTAGCAAGCAGTCCATCTTGATCCATGGCAGCGAGGTCCCACTAGGTTACCTGGTATCTGTTCTTTTTGTGTTAGGACACTGTCCTCCTTGCACTGCAGTCTGTGGGGGTTGTTGCAGTAAGTCCTTCAGCCTCCTTGCAGGGGAAAACCAGAGCTGTGAGCCATGGGCTGCTGGGGTTGCCCCACCACTGGAATTGGATTTTATAGACAAATGGGTCAGCTCAGCCTGTCTTTCCAATTCCCAGCCAGAGCCAGGGCTGTGTTTGTTTCTGCGGGCTTCGTTCCTACTGTGGTTTCCCTCTCTCAGGTGTTTGCTATAGCTTAGGCTCTGCCAGCTTCTGGAAGGAAGATCAACTGAGAAAAAAGGGGAAGGGCTGATGTCTTGCTTCCCCCACTCAGATATTTGCTCAGGGACTTTGGCTGGCTGTGCAACTTCCTCTGTGGGCCAGTCTGGGCAAGGTTGCCTCAGTTCCCTTTCCGCAGCAGGATGGTGAGGCTGGCTCAGCAGTGTAAGATGCAGCTCAGCCCAGGTCTGCCTTGCCCTTGGCTCCTTCCAAGAGGGGATTCATGTCTTGGGGCAGGAGAAGTTGTAAAGTCCCCTTGGCCCACACTAGAAGCTCTGCCCCAGACTGTGGAGCTTGGCCACCCCTGTCCTCCCTGCCTTGCTGAGGGAAAGAAGTTGGAAGGTACCAGACACAGTACACGTGCTGCCCAGGCCAGCATGGGAAGGGGCCATCAGATCCAGCTCCCTCAAACACCCCCAGTCTAGTGGATCTCTGTTTCTACCCTGAGCTGAGATTTCTAGGAGAAATGAAGACACCAGGTAACCTACTGGGATCTCATTGCGATGGATCAAGATGAACTGGAAGCTGCTGGGAGGCTAGGAACCAGTGTTCCCACCCACTTCCATTTAGTATGGGCAAAGAGCAAACAACAGCCTTCAGATATCTAATGTGGTTATTTAGACACACTGCTTTTTCACAGATGGGGAAAATTTTGAACAGAATCTATCAGGAGGAAAATTTAGACACAAAAACGTGAATGAGAATCAAGAGAGAGATAGTATTTATCAAATGACCAAGAAGCTGTGATATCACAATCAAGAGTAAAGACAGCTCTGGGGAAAACTTGTTCTGGTTCAGTGGGAAGTGAAATGATGCAAGAACGATGGAGTACTTTCCAGTCCAGTAACTAGAATCATAGAATCACTGAGTCGGGAGGGACCTAGACAGATCATCGAGTCCGACCCCCTGCCATGGGCAGGAAGGAGCACTGGGGGTGGCAGGGGTCAAAAGACCCCAGTCAGGTGCCTATCCAATCTCCTCTTAAAGATCTCCAGGGAAGGTGAGCGCACCACCTCTCTGGGAAGCCTATTCCAGGCTCTGGCCAACCCTGGTTGGCGGATCTCCTCCGGCGGGCTTTAAACTAGGCTCGTCGGGGGGAGGGGAAGATGAGGGCGGGGGAAGCTGTGGACCACCAAACCAGGTGGCACCAACAAGGACAGCCCAGCCTGAAGAAAGAGAGCTTTGGGAACATGAAAGACAGGGGGTGGACAGCAATACGGCACAGGTAAGGAACGAGAAGGTTAGAGACAAAAAGCCCTCTAGGACTTGGAGCGGGGGGGCAGCAAAGGCACCAGTCGCAGGGCTCAAGTGCCTATATACTAATGCTAGGAGCATGGGGAACAAGCAGGATGAACTAGCGCTCCTGGTTGCACTAAACGCCTATGACTTAGTGGGGCTGACGGAAACCTGGTGGGATCCATCCCACGACTGGGCGGTACATATCGAGGGCTATAGATTGTACAGAAAGGACAGGGTGGGGAAAAAGGAGGGAGGGGTTGTGCTCTATGTTAAGGAGCAATATACATCAACCCTCATCAAGACAGAATCAAAGGATGAGGAAGTAGAAGGACTGTGGGTTAGGCTACATGGGGGGCAAGGAGAAAAGGATTTGGTGGTAGGGGTCTGCTACAGACCCCCACATCAAGGGGAGGAAATAGATTTGGGGCTCCTGAGGCAACTCTCGGAGACCATAAAAGCTAAAGAGGCGGTGGTCATGGGGGACCTAAACTACCCGGACATCTGCTGGGAGACACAGACAGCGAAGTCCCACCGCTCACGCAGGTTTCTAACCTGTGTACAGGACCTCCACCTGACGCAGGAGGTACATGGTCCCACTAGGGGGAATGCCTTACTGGATCTGGTATTGGCAACAGGGGTGACATAGTAGGGGACCTACAGATCGGTAGCCATCTGGGGGACAGTGATCACCTAAAAGTACAATTCAACATAAGGCGTCGAGTGGGTAAGGTAACTAGTAGGGTGAACGTGCTGGACTTTAGGAAAGCTGATTTCAGTGAACTCAGGCGATTAGTGAAGGACGCACTGCAGAGTAGTACTTTTGAAATGATGGGAGCCCAAGAAGGGTGGCTGTGCCTTAAGGAAACTATCCTTCGAGCACAAAGCGAGACGATCCCCGTGCGAGGTAAAAGAGGGAAAGGGGCCAGGAGGCTTCCCTGGCTGACCAGAGAAATCCTGGGCAGACTAAGGGCCAAAAGGGGAGCACATAAAAAGTGGAAACAGGGAGAGATCACCAAAGAGGAATATACCTCTTCTGCTCGTGCTTGTAGGGAGGCAGTTAGACAGGCCAAAGCTACCATGGAGCTGAGGATGGCAACCCAAGTAAAAGACAATAAGAAATTGTTTTTTAGATATATAGGGAGTAAAAGGAAGGCCCAGGGAGGAATAGGACCCCTGCTAAATGGGCAGAAACAATTGGTGACGGACAGAGGGGACAAGGCTGAACTCCTCAACGAGTTCTTCGCCTCAGTGCTCCTAAGCGAGAGGCAGGACAAGTCTCTCACTGGGGTGTAGGGAGGCAGCAGCAAGACACCAGACTTCCATGCGTGGACCCTGAGGTGGTGCAGGGTCACTTGGAAGACCTGGATGCCTTTAAGTCGGCAGGCCCGGATGAGCTCCATCCGAGGGTACTGAAGGCACTGGCCGACATCATTGCAGAGCCACTGGCGGGAATATTTGAACGCTCGTGGCGCACGGGTCAAGTCCCGGAGGACTGGAAAAGGGCCAGTGTGGTTCCCATTTTCAAGAAGGGGAGGAAGGAGGACCCAGGCAACTATAGGCCAGTTAGTCTCACCTCCATCCTTGGCAAAGTCTTTGAAAAAATTATCAAGGCTCACATTTGTGAGAGCCCGGCAGGGCAAGTTATGCTGAGGGGAAACCAGCATGGGTTCGTGGCAGGCAGATTGTGCCTGACCAATCTAGTCTCTTTTTATGACCAGGTCACAAAACGCCTCGACGCAGGAGGAGGGGTGGATGTCGTATACTTGGACTTCAGGAAGGCCTTTGATACGGTATCCCACCCCATACTGGTGAACAAGTTACGGGGCTGTGACTTGGATGACTGCACAGTCCGGTGGGTGGAGAATTGGCTGAAGGGTCGCACCCAGAGAGTCGTGGTGGATGGGTCGGTTTCGACCTGGAAGGGTGTGGGCAGTGGGGTCCCGCAGGGCTCGGTCCTTGGACCGATACTCTTTAATGTCTTCATCAGCGACTTGGATGAGGGAGTGAAATGTACTCTGTCCAAGTTTGCAGATGACACTAAGCTATGGGGCGAAGTGGACACGCCGGAGGGCAGGGAGCAGCTGCAAGCAGACCTGGACAGGTTAGACAAGTGGGCAGAAAACAACAGAATGCATTTCTCCTTGTTGAACTGCAAAGTGCTGCATCTAGGGAGGAAAAATGTCCAGCACACCTACAGCCTAGGAAATGACCTGCTGGGTGGCACGGAAGTGGAAAGGGATCTTGGAGTCCTAGTGGACTCCAAGATGAACATGAGTCGGCAGTGTGACGAAACCATCAGAAAAGCCAATGGCACTTTATCGTGCATCAGCAGATGCATGACAAATAGGTCCAAGGAGGTGATACTTCCCCTCTATCGGGCGCTGGTCAGACCGCAGCTGGAGTACTGCGTGCAATTCTGGGCGCCGCACTTCACGAAGGATGCGGATAACCTGGAGAGGGTCCAGAGAAGGGCCACTCGTATGGTTAAGGGCCTGCAGGCCAAGCCCTACGAGGAGAGACTAGAGAAACTGGACCTCTTCAGCCTCCGCAAGAGAAGGTTGAGAGGCGACCTCTTGGCTGCCTATAAGTTCGTCAGGGGGGCACAGAAGGGAATTGGTGAGTATTTATTCACCAAGGCGCCCCCAGGGGTTACAAGAAATAATGGCCACAAGCTAGAAGAGAGCAGATTTAGATTGGATATTAGGAGGAACTTCTTCACAGTTCGAGTGGCCAAGGTCTGGAACGGGCTCCCAAGGGAGGTGGTGCTCTCCCCTACCCTGGGGGTCTTCAAGCGAAGGCTAGATGTGTATCTAGCTGGGGTAATGTAGGCCCAGCACTCTTTCCTGCTTATGCAGGGGGTCGGACTCGATGATCTATTGAGGTCCCTTCCGACCCTAGCATCTATGAATCTATGAATTACCGTGAAGTAGTTCTTCCTAATATCCACCCTAAACCTATCCTCCCTCAGCTTGTGGCCATTGTTCCCGGTGACTCCAAGGAGGGCCCTGGTGAACAGACTTTCCGAGTCCCTGCTGCTGGCCCCTGATAAAGTTGTAGGCAGCCACAAGATCCCCACTAGAAAGCATTCAGAGAGAAATTTTTTCAACTAAAGGCCCCACACCACTGTGTGAGGAAGGCAGATAATGCATGTGCTCTACTCCCTGGCCTGCTGGTCACAGCGCTCCCCTGGGGCCCATCCATTTACAAGGGGATATTTAAAAATGAAGTAGCAGATTACCTGGTATCTCCCCATTCCCTGGGGAGCAGCCAACCCCTGGGCTTTGCAGCAGACTGACTCCTTCCCCCTCTCTCTGGCCCAGTGAGTGCTCCATTGCTTCATGCCAGCGAGGGGAATCGCTAGCCAGGGCACTCCCCTGGAAGTCACCTGGGGCAGCAGTGGGACTGAAGCCAGGTCCCTGCAGTCTTTCACCAACCTCACCATTAAGAGGGAAACAGCACCACCGCACCCAGGAGAGAGCTCACGGCTGCAGCCCAATGGTGGGAGGTGTCCCTGCAGCCCAGAGCGTGGACTCTCTCTCTTTCAAGAGGGGGTGTTTTCAGACCTCCCTGCTCAGCATGCTGGCTTTTTTGTCCCATTTTTCAGCACACCCCCAGACAAGCTGCTGGCACCCAACTCCAAGGTCTGGATTCCACTAGGTGGAGGTGCCATGAACCAAACCACTGTCGATCCCCCTGATTCAGTGGCTGAAGCATGGCAGGGACACACTGAAGCATGGCAGGGACAGACAGTACCCTTCTCCACATCCAGGATGCCTTAAATAGGCTCTCAGTGCTGGGCTCTCCAGCCCCAGCCACAGTTCAAGGTTTGATTCCTCCTTGGGCACTTACCTGTGTGCAGGAGAGCTCCACCACATGCAGGAAATACCAGTCCCCCAGCACAGGCCACACAGCAGAACAGCCCCCGTAAATAAACAAGTATTTCTGGCCTAGAAGTGGAACACAACCAGGTGAAGAGTTAGGACCTGGAGCATGACAAAAGACCTCCCACCTGGGTATAGCATAGCAGCTGCTAGGGCAGACCCAAATCAACCAGCATGCTTTTTGCTCTCACCCTGCACAATGAATTTGCAATGGCTTCGGAGCTGCGCTAGTCTCTCAGAAAGCTGCAAGGTGGAACAGGTTGCTCCCAAACACTGGATCCTAACCCCAGTCCTGCCACCAACTCCCTACTGAACTGGGAAGTAGTTTCACCTCTCACTTCAAAACACTTTATTGGCGTGGAAAGCTCAGAGAATGTATCAGCAATTTACAGATGTTTGTTAAAAAAAAAACAAACCCCAAATCCTGAAAAATGGAAACAGCATTAAAATACCTCTGCCCCAGGGAGCTATTACTTAGCATACTGTTCCACAGCTCCCAAAGCTGAAAGCAATCATGAGCAAACCCAAGCGGAACAAAAATATTAAACCTAAAAATATAAATAACAATTAAGAATAGTCAAAAAGTGCTTATTAGAATCCCTTCTCCCCCCCACAACTCCAAACTAACCAGCAACTCTGCAGACATAAAAGACTGCTTCTGTGAGTAAGAGACGCATTTTGGTTAAGAGAAGATGAAAGAGGCAATGAAAATGAATATGTAAATAATAAAACAGAAAACTGGAAAAGAAAAAGCCATGACTACAGATCAGCAGTTAGGAAATGCAGACAATGGATAAGGAAAACTAGAAGGAATTACTTCTACATATCTGGCACCAGCGAAATCCTGGCAGAAGCACAGTTCAAATACCTAAACTAGGATCATGAGATTATTAACCACTAGGCAGAAAAGACAGAAACATTCAACAAGTTTTGCCTGTTGTGTTTGGGGAAAAAGCAGCTGGACAATGCGTACATATTTTGCAGTGATGTGGAAATGATTTTTAATTTCATCAATAACTAGCAAGAATGTTAACCAGCAACTAACAACAAAAACAAAGCAGTTTTAACTCTGCACAATTTCCACTCCAGGACATAAGGCAAATGAACAAGAAGTTCTCCAAGACACTGAAGCTAACTTGTAACAAATCCTGTGACACATGGGAAGTTTTGGGAGAGTGGAAAAAAGCCAGGATTGTGCCAGTAGCATTAAAAGTAAAAGAGAGATGATCTGGGCTGCTACAAACCAGTCTAACTTCAGTCCTAGAAACACTCATGGAAAAGCCGATTTAAAAGATGTCAGCCCCAATTAAGACCACTCAAAACAGTTTTATGGAAACTGCGTCTGGTCAGACAAACCCAGTTCAGCCTTTTGATGAGATTATCGTTTACTTCACAGACAGTGGTATCAGTGCAGCAATCAGATTGCTGTAGTGTTTCACTTGGCACACCACAACAGTCTGCTCACAAAGTTAGCGCTACATAACACGAGGAAGCACAAGTTAAGTGGAACACAGGCAGGCTGACAAATCTCAGAAGTAAAGATCAACAGGGAACTGTCATGGAACGAGGATGTTTTGAGGGGTGTACCCTAGCCCTGATGCACATGTTTATTAGTGGCCTGGAAGTGAACACACCTCACTATTGATACCATTTGCAGAGCAGGAGAGGTTAGTAACAAGGAGGACAGGGCACTCACACCGAGGAATCTGGATGGGTTAACAAAATCTGTGCTAACATAGCCACATACAAAGCCATGAAACAAAAGACAAAAAACAAAATGCAGGCTATAGCCACAGAATGGGGAACTGTCCGGGGAAGCAGCGAGTCCATAAGGGAACGGGGACTACGACGAACAGACAATTCGGTATAAACTCTCCATACAGCATGGTGGCAAAGAACATGAATGTAATCCTCGGGTGTATAAACAAAGGATTAGTGAGTAGGAGTATGGAAGTAGTTTTACATCTGGTTACAGCACCAGCTGGCCAGTTATTGGAATACTTGCATCCAGTTCTGGTGTCTACATTTAGAAAAGGATGTTGAAAAATTCAGGAGGTGCAGAGAAAAGCCACAGAAATGACTTCGAGTCTGAGAAGGGCCTTGCAGCAAGGGACTTAAAGCTCAATCTGTTTAATTTATCTAAAATAAGACCAGAGAGGTTATTTAATTACTTGGGTATAATTTGGAATACAGACAACCCGTCCCTCATCTGTGGACAAAGGTATAATAAGATCCAATGGCTGGATGTTAAAATCCAGATGCCCCAAACATGTGTCAAACAGCTCTCCCAACTGTACAGCTGGTCCAATAAAAGCTAATCGCAGAAAATCCTGGCCTATAAGAGGCACCCATGTCCAAACAGCACCAAGGATGACCAACCCCTCAAACAGATTTCCCAGGGAAATGGAGGCTTCTCTATCTTCTGGGTTCAGGATCGTGCCTCTCTTTCTAAAACGCGGTCTCCAGCTCAACCAGAATTTACTGTTTGCGATGTAGGAATACAAAGCAGACACATCTAGGTGGAATTTAGTAGCCAGCATTACTTGGGAAGCTAGGCAAGGCTAAATTACGATGTTGGGCCCCAATAGCGTGTGGCTGCTGGTGTGCTTGTGGGATGTCTATAACGCCAGGTCTGCTTACAGCTCTTACCCTTCCCCAGCCCAGTCAAAGCATCCCCATCACTGGGGAAAACTCTCTCCAGGTCTCCTTACCTTGGCATGTCACCTCAGTTGTGGTATGTCTCCAGCGCTGTGAGACTGGGTCCTCAGCTAGCTGCAGCCTCTTGAACTGCACCACGATGGTGTCTGGGTCCAAGGCACTTGAGGATTTGTTGAACTCTAGCCACAGCGCCCCCAACGCTGTGCTGGTGGGGGACATTCGCCCTCCCATTACCAGGGCCCGGTTCTCAGAGAGACGAGTCACAGTGTGGTACAACCGCCCACCTGTAGGGAGAAGAGCCCAGGAATTGGACTGCTCCACCAGCCAGGGCATTCTGATGGTTACCAGACCAGAGGCTTTAGTCTGCTCCAGTTTCCATCACTGCTGCACTGGTGTCACATGGATCCCTGCGTATACCCCATCCCAGGAGAACTCACCCCAAGCACTGCTGGGCTCTTCCACTCTCACGCAGCCTGCTCGCCAGCTGTGCTTATGCCTGACTAGGAGGTGGAGCTCTCTCAGGCGACAGTGCCGTCCATCCTGCTCTCCAAAGCCACCAGTGGTAAGAACTAGATGTGGTCCGATTAGCACAGAGCGGTGAGCAAACCTCTTCAGGCCTGCAGCTTCAGAATCAATCACACACATGGAGGCATGGATGCTCCCAGTGGTGGTAGGGGCATTGCCAGGAGCAGAAGCTGCAATTGAAAAGAGGAAGACTCTAAAGCTCTTGGGGTTTCTTTGCAGTGTGCCTCAGATCCTACTCAAACAAGAACCAAGAAGCTGACAACCCAAAGCAAGAGGTGAACTGGTTCAGCTTATCAAGAAATGATAGAGAGGCACCTTGGCTGCAGGGTACACGGCTGCAGGTACAGGGATGGGTAGAAAGGTCTGGGGACTAAAGAACCCTCTAAGTTAGCAAAGAAAAGCAAAGCAAGCACTAGTGGCTGGAAGCTGGAGTCAGACAAAGTAAAATTAGAAACAAGGCACATCTTTCTGAAGAGCAAGGATAATTAATGACAGGAACAAACTCAGAGCCAAGGGGTAAATCTATCACTTGGCAGCTGGGTGTCTTTTCAAAAGGAAGATACTAGGCAAACAAGCTATTTGGCTCAGGGCAGGGGTAACAGGTGACAGTCTCTGGCTGGCATTATGCAGGACCAGGCGAGATGAGCTAATGCTTCCTTTCAGGCTCCACAGTTATTGACCTACGGATGAGCAGAAATCTGGACACAGAACTGGGCTTGCACACAGACACTGCCAGACTGAATTGTCTCCACCACCCCCCAGCCTAGAATCCAGTCTCCATGCACGGCCTGCACCAGATGGTCTAGAAGCAAGTGGGCGTGGGATAATGTGCTCTTTACATCAAGTCTCATCTTTCAGAGACTGACCTAATACCCTGAAGCACGAGGTTCAAATCTCTCTTCCAAAGCTTACTGATGAACTGTCCTAGCTGAATCTTCCTGGCTATGCAAGCATCTCACTTTTCTTTACCTACTGTTAGGCCCTTGGCCTCAGCTACAGCCTTTGGCATTAAGTTTCACAGCATTTAACTACACACTGTGCGAAAAATGATCAGGTTTGAATCTGCTGCCTTACAAGGCAGGAAGAACAGACACTCCCTGCCTACCTTTTCTAGATCATTCACTATTAGATTCAAAGCTGAAAGCAGCCCCTATATTTACAGATACCCAACATCCCATTATAAGATCCTCTTTTCAGTTGCTTGATCTGAAATTTCCTGTGCCAGGTTTTCTCCCATGCTGAAATGTTTTGAAAACCTCAGGGGAAAAGATGGTTCAGTTGTTTCCAAGTAATTAAGAGAAACAAATGTATACGATGTATGTATAAATACACATATGTATATATAATTAGTTGTTTTGCACATTCGAAACAACTGAAGTGGTGTGACACTCAGGACTGCAGTAACACACTTCTTGCCCAGATCTTGCCTGACTCCGAGTTGCCTGTCTGTAGAATGGTGAAAATCAGGACACAGAGGGGTTGTAGAGCTAAGTTCAGCCCTGGTTGTGGAGGAGTCAGACCCTGCTGCAACAAGCGCCTGGAAAAAGCCAACAAGGAAGTTGTTCATTTTGTATGCGAGGCACGGTTTGAGCACCATGCAGGGCACAAGGCACACAGCCAGGCTCTAAGCAGTGACAAGAGAACCAAACCCTGAATGAAGAGGTATTCATTCCATGAGCACCAGGCTCCCTCACTCTGGCTGAGGCCAGGGCCTGTATAGACACTGGTATGCCATCCTGGACTCGTAACTCTGTGCAAAGGGCTGAATACAAGTTACAGAGGCAGCCCCAGCTCTGATGTCCCCTAAACACAAGTGATTTGTTTAAAACATGGCAGTTCAGCTTCTGAGTGGGTAGGGGCCACATGTCAACATGCCCCTCTATCACAGCACACGTACACCCCTGCCATATCATACGAGGGTCACCCTCCACCATGCCATGCCAGCACCTCCACCCACTATGCTGTATTCCCACACCTCACAGACTCCAGGATCTCCAAGTCCCCAGGCCACAGGCTTTCTTGGCCATCCCGCCCCATGCCCAGATGACACCAAGCTGGGAGGAGTAGTAGATAGGATGGAGGGTAGGGCTAGGATTCAGAGTGACCTAGACAAATTAGAGGATGGGACCAAAAGAAATCTCATGAGGTTCAACAAGGACAATTGCAAATGGTGAGGGGGCTGGGGGACATGACTGATGAGGAGAGGCTGAAGGAACCGGGCTTACTTAGTTTGGAGAAGAGAAGAGACTGAGAGGGGATTTAATAGCAGCCTTCAACTACCTAAAGGGGGTTTCAAAAAAGGATGGAGCTGGGCTGTTCTCAGTGGGGGCAGATGACAGAACAAGGAGCAATGGGCTCAAGGTGCAACAAGAGATGTTTAGGTTAGCTTTTAGGAAGAATTTTCTCACTAGGAGCGTAGTAAAACACTGGAACAAGTTACCTAGAGAGGTGATGGAAGCTCCATCCTTGAAGGATTTTAAGACCCAATTAGACAAAGCCTTGGCTGGGATAATGTAGTTGGGGCTGGTCCTGCTTGGAGCAGAGGGTTGGACTAGATGTGACCTCCTGAGGTCCCTTCTGACCCTCATCTTCTATGATTTTATGACAAGGTAAAAGCCAGAGAAGGGAGACTGAGCCCAGAGACTCCAGCAATGGCAGCAGTGCGGGTGGCATCCAGACCAGGAGCCCAGGGGCTGCAGCCTAACTCTCTGGGGGCTGCATGCAGGCCATGTGCACCAGCTAGAGAGCCCCGATTTAAAAGAATTTCAGGCTTGCAGAAGCTGTTTATTTGTATCCTGTTACCTCTCCACTGTCTCCTATTTACCTTCCTTCTGAAGTGAAACAGCCCCATTTTCTCAATCTCTCTTCATACAAATTATTCCAGACCCCAAATCAGTTTTGCTGCTCTTCTCTGAATGTCCTCTCATGTAGCTTATCTTCTGACATACAGCACAGCCTGCATAACATACACACCTAGTTTTTCATAGAATTATAGAACCAGAAGGGACCTGTCAGATAGCTGTCAGATCATCAAGTCCAGTCCCCTGCTGTGGGCAGGAAGTTACTGGGCTCATATGAGCTTGACAAGGTACCTGTCTAGCCTCCTCTCAAACACCTCCAAGGAGGGTGACTGCACCATCTCTGCTGGGAGTGTGTTCCAGATTCTAGTGATCCTTGCAGAGAAAAAGAGTTTTCTTATGTCTAGTCTGAATTTAGTCTTTATTAGCTTATGCCCACTGGTCCTCGTCCTCCCTTGGGGTGCCCCTGCCTTCCTGAACAGTTGCTCCCCTAGATTCTGGTGTTCACCTCCAACGTACTTGTAGGCAGCTATCAAGTCACCTCTCAGCCTTCCCTTACTCAGACAGAACAGGCCCAGTTCCCGGAGTCTCTCCCCATAAGACCTATCCTTCATGCCCTTGATCATACAGGTGGCCATTCCTTGTACCCTCTCAAGCTTATCCACATTCTCCCTGAAGTGCAGTGCCCAGAACTGGACATAATACTTCAGCTGAAGCCTCACCAATGTGGAATAGAAAGGAGTACCTCCCTGGATTTATTGGCCACACATCAGCTGATGCACACCAGAGTTTTATTTGCCCTCCTGGCGACCTCATCACACTACTGGCTCATATTTATCTTCTATTCAATTGTGATCCCCAGGTCCCATTCAGATGCTGGGCCAGCCAGTGGATCATCACCCATCATGTAGTTGTGGTGAAGGTCCTTCCTACCCAGGTGAAAGACCCTGCACGTACCACTGTCAAACTTCATCCAATTTTGTTCCGCCCATGATTCCAGGCTGTCAAGGTCATCCTGGATCCTGACCCTATCCTCCAAATGTGCCCATGTTTCCCCACAGTTTGGTGTCATCCACAAACTTAATCGCTGAACCCTCCACTCCCTCATCCAAGTCATCAATGAATATATTAAAGAGCACAGGTCCAAGCACTGCTCCCTGGGGGACACCACTGGAGACGGCCCTCCAGAATGAGGCCATCTCATCATTTTGAAAGACAGAATAAGAAAGGGGGGGAAAAAAGAAAGAAAAGAGATTTTTCCTTGAAAATTTCAGTAAGCACAGCACTTCCTCAGGGCAAACTGGGAGGGGGAGCAAAACATTGTTGTTGCCCCTTTTTTATCCCATAGGTACAGAACTCCATCAGTGCTGTGGCTGAGCCAGACTGCCCAGCACCTCTTCTCTTCTCTTCTCTTCTCGAACTGAGCTGGGTGGGCAGACAGCAATGCAAGACAGGTCAGCTGAGGCCCCAATCCTATCCAGCAGCTCCTGGATGATTCAGAGGACCCTCTGTCCCAGCACCCAGAAATACAGCAGAGCTGAGCTCCAGGTGCCAGGGGAGAGGCTCCTGCTGAGCCTATAGCAGCTTTTGCAGCATGAGCCTCTGCTGGGGGAAAGAGCGTCCACCAGCAGCAGCCAGGGACCCCATGTGCTCCCAGCACTGCTCCACCCCGCAGTATGGACAGCGTTACTTTACTTTTTCTCCAGCAGAGGCTCATGCTATGGAAGCTGCTATTACTAGGTTTCCTTGCTTGAAGTGTGCTGGATCCACGGACCCAGCAGCACCTGCAGTGGGGGTCCAAGGTGTTGCCATGGATGGCCATGTGTACTGGAGCCCAGGCACCCCAAATTCTGCAGCCCACCATGCCCCCGAACTCCTAACAGCATGCCAAACTACCAGTGGGCCAGAGAAAACAGTTCCATGGGTGAGTCCAGCCTGCAGGCTGAACAACTGATGCCCACTATTTCTATAAAAACATGACAAGGTCTCTGCATCATTCACCACCTTGTGAATCCTAACACCTTGCTTGTTTTCTTGACTCAAGCTAAACGTGAGCAAAGGTCTCTAGCTAGGTGTCCATAAAGATGTGCAAGTCCCCTTCCAGAACTGATGCAGCTAATCAGCTGTTTGTAACTCTTTATGAGGTTAAGTTTTCCTCTCCAATGTGCTAATATTACTTTGCATTTACTGATGCTGAACTTTGCCATCATGTTTCTACATAACTGACCAAAGGCTAAAAGCAAATTTCTGGCAAACAGACAACAAATGCTGTCCCCGGTGCTAAATACTTCACAGCTCTAAGCAGCAGCTGTCAGATAGATTATAACTGCTGTGAGAACTCAGCAATGTCCTACATATGTGGATACTGACTGTCAAATCCCAAACCAAGCTTAAAAGACAGCAGCGCTCCTGGCACAAGCACCTACTCAACAAACTATAGCTAAACGCTGGCTCCTCAGCCCATTACCATTCTGTCCCCAACCTCCCTCCTTTTTGGGGAAGGTCACTAAATGGATGGTTGCCTGACAGCTTCAGGTACATCTCTATGCCACCAGTCTCCCTGTCAGTCTGGTTGTTGTCCTGGATAGCACAGAGGATGCCATGGACAGCTCTGGTTAATGATCTTCCCCTGGAGACAGACAGGGGAAACTGTCCTACTGATCTTCCTGCATCTTTCAGTGGACTTTGATACATGAGGAGCCAATAAAGTTTTGACATGACCTGGTGGGTATTAGCAGGGCCACTCTAAATTGGTTCTGCTCTTTCCAGAGGGTGGTGGGCAAATGCTTATTATCCACTCGGTACCTTTCCTGGGCAGTTGCCCTCTTGTTCAATGTATACACCACTGGGCGAACCTGGAGAGATCTGTAGTGGGGGCCTATCAGAATGCTGATGACAACCAACTCTGCCTCTCTTTCTCATTTGACCCTGGCCCTGGAGTTTCAGTCCTTTCTCAGTGCCTGGCTGCAGGTGGGGATTTGATGAACTTGACAGAGGAGGCACTGGAACACCTGCCATTGATGGAGGTCAGCCTCCCTTGGGGTGCTCCTGGATCCTCTGCTGCACCTGGATCTTCAAGTGGTAATGATGGCTGGAGCACTTTTCACCAGCTCCATGTGGTGAGAAGGCTGCAATCCTTCCTATCAGATTTAGATCTGGCCACAGTCATCCAGGCCTCTGTAATCTCAAGGCTACACTAGTATAACATGCTCTACATAAGACTGCCCTTGAAGGCTGCCAAAAGCTGCAGCTGGTACAGAATTATGGCCATGGCCAGTGGGTCACCAGGAGACATCACTCCAGTCCTTCAGTGTCTGTGCTGGCTTCCAGTAGCTGTCTGGGCACAATTCAAAGTGCTGGTTTTGACAAACAAGGCCCCAAACAGTTTGGGCTCCACAAACGTAAGGAACCACCTTCTCCCTTGTACCCCATCACAATCCTTAAGGTCAGCCAAATGCAACCCTCTGCAAGTAACATCCATACACCAAGTCTGCTTGGCAAACTTGTGGGAGGTCATTTCCAGAAGTTACTCCTCAACTTTGGAACCCTCCTCAAGGCCACTGTCCGAGGCTGGACAACTTCTGCAAACACTGCAAGACCTTCCTATTCAGGTGGGCATTTAGCAAACAAAGCTGGATGAGATACTGTTTAGGGCCTCTGTTACACATTGACATTCAGGTTTCCCTTTCAGCTGCTTTCTCCTCTTGCTATTCTCCTGTTTTAGAGAACAGAAAACCTTCCGACTGCAAGCTGCCTTGATGCTCTGCCAGGAAGGATGGCATACAAATTGAATGCACAACAAGCAAGCATAAATCTGCTGTGGACACATTGGTCGCAGCAGTTGTGTTCAGCAGGGTGAAGTGCTGAAAAGATTAGCCAAGAAGATGAGAATGAATGTTTGCCCTCTCTCCATTGACAGGAGGTCACCTGTCAGTGAGACTGAGGCAATCCCATGCGCTGGCCTGACTCCAGAGATTGTACCTAGTCTAGAATATGAACTTCCTTTAGATATGTATACGGCTGACCTCAGGCCTAAGTTCCCTGAGCTTGGTTAAGAGTAGAAGTCAAGACGCTGCTGTTTCACCGGAAAAGCAGCAGGTCCCAAGGGAATGTGCTAGAATGGCTTGAGATCTGCATCCAGCACACAGTGATAGGGAACTGTACACCTGCCATTGCACACTCCCTTTGCAGATTCTAAAAGAGATAATTTTTCCCCCCACTGGCTGCATTCAACCCCTACACACATTCAACAAGACTACATCTACACACTACACACACCCAGTAAGAACAGGCTTGAAATGTGCCCAAGTATGAAGCCTTCAGAGCAGAGGAAAATCCGTCTGCTGCAGACTTGCTCCTTGGGAACTCTTCTGCCCCTCACCTGCCTCTGTTTACACTTGGGCTTCCCAGGGCACATCAGGTTCCAGGCCTCCATCCTCCCCTTCAAAGTGGTCAGTGGCTGGGACCTATCATGAATCCACAACCTCCTGAAGATCCAAGTCAAGGGCCATCACTGAGACCCTCCCACTTGTCTGGCAAAATGAGACTGTTAGCAATACAAGTAAAGCTTGTCTGTGAGGGAGAACAATTTTCTTTGGGGACCATCGAAAGTTGCAGAGTGATGCCCACAGAAACTAAGGACACTACAAAACCTCAGCACCACCTGCTCCAGGTCCAGGCATATTGCTTTGATGGGATGTTCTCCTGGGCAATCACAAAGCAACAGGAATATTAAAACAAGTTACTAAAACAAAATACTTGGCACACAGCAACTCCCCTAGGAGAGGCTGTAAGAAAGAACAAACTGCACGTGGCTTTGGATGCAATGGGATGGCAAGACACTGCTCTGAGGAGCAGGGAGCAAAAGCCTTACAGAACATAAGGAAAAGAACGACCTAATCTGTGCAGGAAAATTGGAAGGACAGAGTTTGGAGGGTCACCCAGTAAGCAGGAAGAGGAAGAACTGGAGCTTTTGGCTACAGCCCCAACCACAGAACCACAGAAAGAGGCAGAGGGGGGACAATGACCGGACTGCTGGAGGGTCCTGAAAACCCTTCAGCTCTTTTGGCTATGCTGGGTGTATCACTACATTCCTCCTCCTAGACACTCTGACACTAAGAGCAGTTCAGTCTCAGTCACAACAATTAGCAGATGAGAGAAGCAGATTGCAAGGGACAGTTTCAAGGAAGTTGAAATGCACAGGCCAGGGTTCACACCCAATGCTAATAAAGCGATTGCAGCAAGCTCTGGATAGGTTACAGGAGTGGGCTAACATAAACAGGATGCGTTTCAATACTGACAAGTGCAGGGTGCTGCACTTAGGCAGTAGAAACCAGCAGCACACTTATAGAATAGGAAACTCCCTTCTTGAGAGCACGGAGGCAGAAAGGGATCTTGGAGTCATTACTGACTCCAAGATGAACATAGGCCGACAATGCGAGGTCACAGCTGGCAGGGCTAACCAGACCTTGTCGTGCATCCATAGGTGCATCTCAAGTACAGCCAGGGAGGCGATCCTCCCCCTCTATGCGGCACTGGTCAGGCCGCAGCTGGAGGACTGCGTCCAGTTCTGTGCACCCCACTTCAGGAGGGATGTGGACAACACTGAAAGGGGCCAGAGGAGGCCACCCGCATGATCCAGGGACAACAGGGCAGACCCTACAATGAGAGACTGCGGGACCTGAACCTGTTCAGCCTTCACAAGAGAAGGCTGAGGGGGGACCTGGTGACTGTCTATAAACTCACTAGGGGGGACCAGAAGGGTTTGGGGGAGACACTGTTTCCCCTCGCGCCTCCTGGCATAACAAGGAATAATGGACACAAATTATTGAAAAGGAGGTTTAGATTAGACATCTGCAAGAACTACTTCACGGTCGGGGCGGCTAGGAACTGGAACCAACTTCCAAGGGAAGTGGTGCTGGCTCCTACCCTGGGGGTCTTTAAGAAGAGGCTTGATGCCTATCTGGCTGGAATCATTTGAGTCCAGTTTTTCTCCCACCCAGGCGGGGGTTGGACTTGAAGATCTACAAGGTCCCTTCCGACCCTACTTCTATGATTCTGTGACTTTATAGATTTCATAGACATTAGGGCTGGAAGGGACCTCGGGAGATCATCGAGTCCAGCCCCCTGCTCAAAGGGCAGGAAGTCAGCTGGGGTCATAGGATCCCAGCAAGATAAGCATCCAATTTACTCTTGAAGGTGTTCAATGTAGGTGCTTGAACCACCTCCGCTGGCAGACTGTTCCAGACCTTGGGGGCTCGGACAGTAAAGAAATTCTTCCTTATGTCCAGCCTGAAACGGTCTTGCAGGAGTTTGTGACCGTTCGACCTCGTCATCCCTTGGGGCGCTCTGGTGAACAGACGTTCCCCCAGATCCTGGTGGTCACCCCTGATAAACTTATAGGTGGCCAACAGGTCACCCCTGAGCCTGCGCTTTTCCAGGCTAAAGAGTCCCATGGCTCTCAGCCTGTCATCGTAAGATCTGTTTTCCTGACCTCTGATCATGCGCGTGGCTCTCCTCTGCACTCTCTCAAGCTTCTCCACATCCTTTTTGAATTGTGGAGCCCAAAACTGGACGCAGTACTCCAGCTGTGGCCTCACCATTTCTATGAAATCTATGAAATTCTGTGACCCTAGAACAATGGTTACAGACCTGGACTCAATTTCCCTGCTCTGTACTGAATTGACCAAGAGATCCACATCTCAGAGGAATGGGCGTGAATACAGAAATATGAATCTGAGTTGTATAAAACCCCACACAAAGGCAGAGGGGTGGGAGTCTGGAACCTGCCTTAAACCTGAGGACAGATTCTGAGGGCCCTGAGACCTTGCCACCCTATGCCTATATTCTCTGCTGTATATAGCTGCTCTGGGTCATGTTATCTGATTGCTTATATCCCAATAATCCAGTGTCTACTTTAGAGGAATTTGTTTTGGCTTCTCTTGTATTTCTCTGGATAAAATATAAGCCCTTAGAGACATCCTAGGTGTGACAAGGCACAACAGCCTGAAGGAATGAAACACTCTCAATTCAGAGCTATTAGAAGCAAGGCACCGACATCCAAAACACTAGCAGATTGTGACTCCATCACTAGGAGGAAAAATGAAGAAGTATGTTCAGATAGAAGTATCTTATGTGCTTCTTCTGCAGAGAGGTTTAGCCACAGGAGGTCTTTTTGAGGCCTCTGCCAGGTCCTGGGAGGGTCACAGGGGAGCCAGTTCATATTTACCTGCCAGGCTGGATAACACAGAAGTCCAGGTAAGCTCCATCCCCTTTGAGGCAACCAAGATAAAGTAATGGGAACATTTCAGGTGCCATTCCTGCAGCGAGCCAAGAGAGACAAACTGAGTGCCTGGGAGTAACGGGGGGTAGGAGAGACTGTCCTACAGTGGGGAGGGGGTAAGATTAAACTCCAACCCTTTCTAAGTGATCCTGCAGCAGCCAGCGGTGCTCAGAGCAGGCTCCCTTCAGCCCCATTTCAGAGGCCAGCAACTTGCAGCTGCTGCTGTGCAAGCATGGTAGCTCAGGTTTGGGCTCAGAGCCACTTGGGAGTGGAGGCAGCAGATCCCCTCAGGAAGTGAGCAGCAGCACTCATACCTGCGCTGACCCCTCCAGGGACTGGGCCTGGCTCTGCCTATGTAATGCGCCAGTGCAGCCAACAGTGCAAAGAGGTGACAGCCAGCCACTGAAACAGAGGCTAAAAGGCCAGGAGGGACTACAACAGTATCAGTCTGACAGCCTGCACAACTCAGGCTCATGAGCACCTTTCCCAGCAATTTCCAGCTGAACTGGTGTAGGTCTTTTGCCTTGAAGACAGCAAATGAGGGAGACTCCATCACATCACCAGCCAAGCTGTTCGGTGTTTAATTCTCCTCAGCTGTACACACGTGGACTGCATTTTTCCTTTGAATTTACTGCAATTCAGTTTTCAACCACTGGCTCTCATTTCCCCCCTGCCTATTGAATGATCAAGTGCCTACAAAGAGAAATCTTCTCCCCAAGTTAACACTTGTAGAGCAGACCGAGCTCTCTAGTAACTGTGCCTTCGTGAAGGTCAATAGACAGCATCTTCACTCCCATGCTCTGAGGCTCATGTGCAAACCCAGAATCGTTCTCGCAGCATGTTCCCAAACGCTGGCCAATTTGTCAGCATTTTTCAGCCCACATTCTCAGTTCCATGTACAGTAGTTAGAACAGATCTCCCAGCATTATACAAAAGTCACTGTAGTCCGCACTAAGTGGTTTCAAAACTAGCTAACCGACAGATCTCTAACAGCAACTGGAAAGGGCAATTCTTCGTCAACTGGGGGCTGGACTCGATGATCTCCCGAGGTCCCTTCCAGCCCTAATGTCTATGAAATAATGTCTATGAAATCCACTTGTGCCCTACAAGAGTGCACTCTTGAGAATCTTTATTATGATATGGGAGATACAGTTGTGTACGGCCCCCCCAAGACAACAATACCGGAAGTCCTGCTTGTTCTGCAGTTTGCACAGAACAAATCAGAATTGGCAGAGCAGGAAATACCCACAAGAACAGAGCAGTCTTTTTAATGCTCTCCCAGCTTGTTCATCACTGAGAAGGTTGGTCCCCTTTCTGCTGAGAGTGGAGGAAGCCCAGCCCTCCGCAGTGGAAGTCAGGCATGATGCCCACCTACAACAGGGCTTCAGCCCCTTGCTGCCTTCCACCCCTACACTTCGTATCAATTCCCAGTTAACTGGCTCTCCACTTCCCAGGTCCCCTCACATGAAACCACAACCACATTCATGCAGCGCCATGGCTGCAGGAACTGAGCCACATGCCTGGTGTAAGGAAGCAAAGAGCAGAATTACCTCATATTCATCAAATGGCTCCAGAGCCTGCACTCTCTGCCGCTCCTCTGTTGGAATACAGAGGGTGTAGAACTGGTTCATATCTACAATGAAGCACTCTGTCCACCCCTGAAACAGAGACCCACATTCCCCAGAAAGTGACACTCCCCCAAAGACAGAACCACAGCCAGGAGACTGTATCACTGGCCGAGTCAAACACTGACAGCCTTTTCTCCCCGGCAAGGGCATCTCTACAGGCTGGTGGGTTCCATATGGCACCAGTCCTCCTCCCAAAGTGCCACTGGATGGAACATAGGGTCCCACCCTTGCTGAAGCCCAGCCAGAAGGTCCCAGGGTGTTAGCACCCTCAGATGGAAACATCTCAACGTTACCAGCAGAATACTAGCTTTAGCATGAACAGTGGTTCCAGGGAAAGGGAGTGGGCTTCCAGAGACTGGATGTGGGAATACAGCTACAGAGAGGGCCATGTCAATTCCAGCCTGTCTGAAGTCTCCAGGCCCTCAGAAGTCCTGCTTTTTCCTGTCTTGCACAGGCTGCACATTGCCCCAGCTATAAGTACCTACCTGCTGGAGGAAGCGTCTCCGCTGTGCCTTGCGATCAGGGTACTGAGCAAGGCCATGAAGTGCTGAGTTCAGGCGGCTGAAGTGCTGCTGCATGATGTGCCCAAAGGGGTCCTCAGGGTGCATCTGCTCATAGAGTACAAACTGCGCCTGGCAGAAGTGCTGTGCCGCCCACTGGATTAAAGCGTCTGACCTGTCAGAGATGTACGTGAGAGCAGCTAACAGGACAGTGCCTCCACCCCGCACTGACGCAGGCACAAGACCCATCCTCACAGCCCCACGACAGCAATATCAGAAGTCCTACTTTTCTGACAGGCGTGCTGAGCAGAGCCCTTGCGAATTAAGGGGAAGACAACCCAACCAACCTGCTGTTCTCCATGTAGGTGAGCACCACTTCTGCCAGGAACATGGTGGGGACCTCACTGTCCAGTCCCGCTTCTTTGAGGGCTTTCTCTAACTGAGACAGCTCAGACAGGTCTACTCCCAGTAATTTATAATCTTCTCCAACAAAGCTCATGGCTCCTGGGGGGAAACAGTTGAAATACCTTTGTCACGATGCTGATTCCACACTAGCAACAAAATGAGGAAGGGAGCAGCCATCCCACAGACAACTAGCGTCACACCAATGCACCTGCTGACAACACAGGCAACAGAGAAGGAAATGGGGAGCCTCCTGCAGGCATCTCCATCCCTGAATGAACTACAGTGGACAGGCAAGAAGCACTTGTGAAGGCACTGAGAATGCACAACCTACATTTGCCTCAACCCCAGGGAGCCGACTCCCAGACTCTGTTTCAGGATAAGCACCTGGGGGATCGGATGTAAAACAAGTTACAGGGGTGATGCTTCAGTCCTACCCACTGCAGAACTGAAACCTTGCCGAGTTCCCCCTTGCTCAGCGCAAGCTGTCTGCAGAGCCAGGCATATAGAGCCGCTCAGAGAGCATCTCATCAGCACCCTTCACAGTCAGAAGGTTAGAGACATTCTTAACAAAGTTCTAGATTCTGCAGCACACACTCTGTGCCCAGAGAATAGCATCTCCCTCCACACACACAAGGGCAGGCACTTAGGGTCAAGTGTTGGAGCATGCTGTGGTGATCTCTAAACCACACCTCCGTATGTGATGCAATGCCTCTGGGTGCTGCACTGTAACCAGCCTGCTGCACAATGCCAGAAACATCATACCTGATTCCTGACCTCCAGCTCCTCCCACCACCATAGCCAAATCCTTTGTGCCCCTAATGAGAGCAGCTTTCCGGGACACCACACTTGGGAAATCCACCTCATACACCACAGCATGGCTCAGGAGACCCGCAGTCTTGAGGCGGAAATATAGGGAGTCGAAGCCAGCACCCAGAGACAGGATCTGCAGTAGAAGAACAAGAGACACGTTATCCACTCCAGCAGCCTCCTGGGTATTCATAGAGCAAGAAGCTACAGCATTCTGAGGTGCCCACATCAAGCCCCAGCAGACTGTCAAGTAAGGGTGCACTGACAGATTTTTTTGGGCCAATACCGATGGCTGATTTTTAACAAGCTGTATTGGCTGATACTGATCCAATTGCCGACATGCAGCCTTGCTGGCAAGTCTGTTGTGGAGGAAGGGGTGGGGGGGAGGGAAGGGGTGTGTGGAGATCAAGGCCCCCACAGTGAGGGAGTGGAGTTGGTGCTGGGGCCAAGGCAGAGGGAGATGTTGCACCACCCAGCCAGGTGGGGCACGGGATGGAGCTACGGTTCGTCTGGGGGGGCGCAGGGAGGGGGTGGCAGCTCCTACCACTGCACGTATCCCACAAGGGCACAGGACGGCATGTGCCCCACAGATCTGTGGGGTGGGGGTGGGCCAGGGCTGCACTTGGGACACACAGCAGTAGCACTGGGAGCAGAGCTACAGCAAATTTTGGGGTGGCTCTAGCCCCCGCCAGCCTTCTCTTCCAGCATCGCCAACCCCCCAGCACAGCACAGCCCAGCCCAGCACTCCCTCCCTGCCAAGAAAAGCCCAGCGCTGCCCCTATCCCCAGCCCGCCCTCACCCAGGTGCACATGCCCCCCATGCCCTTCCCGGGCACATGCAAAGGTAGGAGCTGCCCCCCCAGATGAACCATGGCTCCATCCTATACCCCACCCCTGCCCCACTCCATCCCTCACCGCGGGGCCGTGATCTGCCCCCTCTCTCCCCAGACTTACGAGCCAGACCAGGCTGCTCTCCATGCTGCCTGCATGCTGCGTTGTGGCTGCCCACGTTTATCGGCTGTGTTATCGACCCGAAAAAGCCGACTGCCAATACCTCCATTTTTCACCTATCAGTGCCAATCTGCCCTCCCCCAAAGAAGCTCATCCCTTTTGGCCAGGCTCAGACAATACAAGCAGGCCTGCTGCCAGACACATGGCCCTGCCAAGTCTTCCCGGGAAGAGGTCCCAGGCACACAACAGAGCACCGACCACTCATAAGTCTCCCCCACCCCGTCCCATCCCTGTCCCCGTCCCTCCGAATTCACCTGTCTCTGGGGGCAGCCTCGGCTCTGCAGCAGGAACCCTCGCACGCAGCGATCCACGGCTTGGGCCCGGACATAGTAACCTCTGGGGAACAAAACGCAACCCTGGGACTCAGCTCAGCAAAATACAGCCTCACCGCCCTGCCCTGCCGCTCCCATATCTCCCCAAGAGTCTTCCTTGCTCTCCTTTTATCCTGCTTGGTGCTCACCCGGGGCGAGTCTGTCACCTGCCTTCAGCGGCTCCGCGCTCAGTTTACGCAGCTCTCCCCAACTCGGGACTGAGCGCGCGGCGCAAAGCAGCGAGGCGTCTCCGCGCTCCGCATCGCAGCACGTTGAGCCCCACGGCCCGCGTCACGCTACCCGGTGTGGAAACGGGCGGGCGGCCTGCCCCCCGCCCCACCCCCGGGGGAAGGAGTGCCCCTGCCGAGGGGCGCCAGGTCTCACCGGTGGACGAGCGGGGCCCGCCGGCGCGTCTTGCTCACGAAGCAGCGCAGGAAGCCATCCTGCACATAGCCGCGGGCGGCGGCGGAGCATTTGCTGGCCACGCTGCTGTCGTTCGTGCCCTGCACCTGCGCGGGGGAAAGGGAGGTCGCACCGGTCCGGGATGCCCGACCCCCGGCCCCGCCACTCACCGCCGCGCGCGCCCGCCTCGGGCCCATGCCGGAAGCCGCGGCTGCTTAGCAACAGGAAGCCTGCTCTCCCTTCCGGCAGCCCACTTCCGGGTCTCCGGGTGCAGAGCGGCGGGCCTGAGATTATCGAGTTGTCGAGCGGCCTCCGCGGGGCGTGGAGCCGCCCTTGCGGGCGGGAGGAGTCGTGCACGGGCTCCGGGCTCAGGGGCAGCAGCAGGAGTCACGGGGTCAGGGGAGGGGGTCACGGGGTCATAGGGTGTAGGGGCCAGTCACGGGGGCAGGGTCCGGGGTCACAAGCACCGGGCTGAGAGGTCAGTGGCAGGCCGTGGGGTCGCAGGGTGTATAGCCGAGGGGTCAGTTATGGGGTCACGGGGTCAATGGCAGGGTCTGGGGTTAGAGGGTCAGGTGTGGAGTCACAGGGTCTAGGGGCCAGTCATGGGGTCAGGGTCTGGGGTCACAGTATTAGGTGTGGGGTCACAGGGACTGGGGCTGAGAGGTCAGTGGCAGGCCGTGGGGTCACAGGGTCTAGGGCCAAGGGGTCAATTATGGGGTCAGTGGCAGGGTCTGGGGTCACAAGGGTGGGTTGAAAGGTCAGTGGCAGGGGGGCCAAGGGGTCAGTGGCAGGGCTGGGGGCCCCCTCTGCCCTGTCCCCGGTCTAGCACAAAGGCTGCCTGTGGCAGCGGTGGCCCCCGTGCTGCATGTTGATCGCCCCCGTAGCCGGAGGCCCAGCCGTGCCCTGACTAGCGTGAGCAGTTTAATCCAGCGTGGTGACTTGCGCGCTCCTCCATCTGCTGTGCCCACGTGTAATATTTTCCGGGAGAGACCAATCCCATCCTGTCAGGCTCCCTCTGTGCCAGCCGCTCTTCGTCACCGAGCTGACTGCGGTCCAGCTCTGGAGGGAGGGGTGGAGCCGAGATCTCACGATGCTGCAGCAAAGCAGAGTTGGGTACCAGCCACGTCGTGCTGGCACATCAGCCCCGCTAGCTCAGATACACATGTGAGGAGAGGCCAGAGCCATGTCCGTGTTCCCGCAGTGGTAGCCGAGGCTGATGCGGCAGCGCAGAGGCACTGAGTGTCCCTTCGGGGTCTGCAGGGCGGAGGGAGAGCTGCAGGGGTGCTGCGGGTCTGCGTGCAGGAGGGGAGAGGCGCGTGCACAGAACGTCCCGGGGAGGTGGAGCCGCCTCGTGCATGCCGTGCTGAGAGGGGCTGGCGCTGCGTGCTGCGTGGGCCTCGCTGTGCAGCTGACGTTTCCCATTGGCGTGGACATCGTAGGCCGTGGGGGGCATGTTCAGATGTGCGTAGTCCCCCTCCCCCATTGCTGAGACCCCCTGGGGCTCTGCGCGACACTCGAAGCTCGTGAGGAATGCACAGCTCCCCCCGACTAACAGAAAACACAGCCCGGCCGCCAGGCCTCAGCCTCTCCCACCACCCCCAGGCAGGGGGGCTGTAATGAAAAGCACTTGCTGCACAGCTATCTATAGCGCTTTGTTTTTGTGTGAGCGGGGAAGGGGCAGGCGTGGCCCTGCCTGACCTCACCCTTGACGTCAAAGGACCCCAAATGAGTAATAGGGAGAGCTCCACGGCAAGCAGCCAGGCAGGGCCTTGCCATGCGTGGGCACGGTCACACAGGTGCTGGAGTGACAGGCAGAGCAGGAAGGGCCAGGTCCAGGGGTGTAGAGGGTGTGACTGTACCCACGGGACCCAGATGGGAGCCTGGAAGTAGATTGAACCCAAGGAGCATTGCCAGAGGAGCTCTGCCGTGGCCAGGGGCTGTGCTTGGCAGTGAGAATCCAGCACTCCCAGGCAGCAGTGGCCTCCCATCCCTTCCACAGTGCTGTGCTTGGGAGCAACCTCACTGGGACCAGAGCAGCCGTGTGTTTGCCCAGCACACAAGCACCATCTCGGGTGGCTTTCATGTGCTGGATTTCCACCCTCCAGTCTGCTTGTGGCTCTCCTGCCTCTGCAGTGTGGGAGGTGGCAGGTTCCCGTGTCCACAGCAGGCGCTCCGGCAAAACATGGCAGGGGCAGTGCTACAACTGATGGGCACAGTTAATCTCCAGCATGGTTCTTGGAGTAGAAGACAGCCCTGACACTTGTGTTTGTGCTTCAGTAGCACGGAGAAGGTTCTCTGAGGGATCTGTTTGCACCCAAAGCAAGGATGGGACCTGCCCCACAACTCCCAATTAGAGCCGATCCAAGAAAGAAAAAGGAGTGTGTGACTGCTGCGATGAGCCACAGTTACAGCAGCCAACGGCCTAGTCATTGTGTGTGTCGTGACTAAGTGTTTCTGAGATGCTGGGAGGATAATATGGCTTTGTGGCTGTGCTGGGAGCTCCCTCGGTGCGTGAGGGTGACATGGCAGAAAGCTCAGGGGGAAATTTGATAAGTGAGCCATCAAGGCAGCATTGTTGGCAAGGCAGAGGCAGGGACTCATGGCTCAGTGCCACACGCAAGGCTAGGAAGTGCAAGGAGCAATTGTGAGGACTTCAAAGTCAAATGGTGGGCTTGTGCATTTTGGGGAGTGGCTCTAGGCTTTTGTATTTTGGGGAATGTGCCCTAGGCAGCAGAGGGGCCAAGCTGGGACCAGGATGTGGGCAGAAGTCATCCAAGGAGTCATCCAAGGGGTCCCCAAAGCCACTGCGATCTTGCCCTCTTGCAGCATGTGTTCTGTGACACTGCACAGTCTTGCATCCGGTCACACGGGCCTGGAGCTGCCTGGCTTGTTTTTTCTGTTTGCTATCCTCTAGCCACAGCATGCCAACCCAAACCAACAGTGGGACTGAAGATTGGTGCTGCCAGAGTTCCTGTCTCACATGTCAGGTCTTCCAGTAATCCAGACTCTCTGATTTTGTCCCAGGAAACAAGGTCAGTTTTGCTGCCATTTCTTCACACCTGTAGAAGAATGAGTAGTGAGTAGGCAGGTTTCAATGCAGAGAGGGCAGAGACGGCTGAACTCTTTCAGGTGTGTGGGTTGCTGAAGCAGCATCAGGGCAGGCTACTCCAAGGGGAATCCCAGGGGACCTGCTGGACATTTGGCTGCTCAGGCTGCTGTAGGCCATAGGACTTCTGTCTCACCTTCTGGACTGGCCTGAGAAGGGCAGGAGCATCGACTTCCTCCAAGCAACATGCCAGCCTTTATCATGGAATCACAGACAATGAGGGTGGAAGGGACCTCGGGAGACCACATCTAGTCCAAACTCCTGCTCAAACCATGACCAGCCTCAACTACATCGTCCAGCCAAGGCTTTGCTGAGCTGGGCCTTAAACACCTGCAAAGATGGAGCTTCCACCACCTCTCTAGAAAACCTTTTTCCAGTGCTCCAGCACCCTCCCAGTGAGAGAGTTTTTCCATATATCTAATCAAAACTTCCCTTGCTGCAACTTGAGTCCATTGCTCCTTGTCATGTCATTTATCCCCACTGAGACCAGTCCAGCTCTATCCCCTTTGCAACCTCCCTGCAGGGAGGTGAAGGCTGCTACCAAATCCCCTTCAGATGTGCCTTTCTTCAGCACAGAGCCATACCCTGCGCCAGTTTGACTGCAGCTTGCTCCACTCCCCCGGGACCTCCTGAGCACATCAGGGCACCTCGCTTTTTGTTCCCCAGTAACGTGGCCCGATCCATATTGAATGAAAGCTCCAAGTGTGACCCTGGGTCATCATAGACCCGTGATTCTCAAGCAGGTGCTGCAGCACCCGGCGGTGCTGTGAGCATGGTCTGAAGCTGTCACAGATGCTGCGTAGTGTTAACACTGTGAGGTATGCAAACACCTATGTGTGTTCACAGGATAAGCAGGAATCCAAAGTGTCACAAGCATTCTGACCACTGCAGTTTTCCTGAGTTCTTCGCAGCATAAGGATTGCTCCTGTGTTTTTCCCACAGTCAAAAATCAAATGAAAGCCGAGAACTGGCAATTTTCTGAGGGGACCTTGAGTCTAGAAACATTGAGAGCTACTGGTTTAGGACATCTCCCTCACCAGCCCACTCTGTTGCTGTTCTGAGGTCCTTGCCTTGAAACCCACAAGGGTGGCTTCAAAAATAGGAAAAGCGCAAGATTGCAGAGGAAGCTTTGAAGAGCCTGTTTCAACCCTGCAGTGGGACAGCGCTGGAGGTGAAGATGACAAACTGCCTACGCACTCCTGCTGTGAATGACGATCCAGCCTCCAGCACTCTCACACTTCTTGCTCACACGTTCAGATCATCACTGTCAGCATTTTTCAGATATTCCTGGACCTTTTCTCAAGGAAAAAGCTAAGGTTGATTTGATTTGCCCTGGTCAGGTAACGATAACTGTGACAAAAAGGTTGTCTTTGATTCTATGAATAGTACACATGCTTGAGTTAAATATTAAAAGAAGAAGTCATCCAAAATGTATGTAGATCAGACCTATTTCCCGTATTTCATCAGTGTACTCATATGTGCTGGACCAATGGCATTCAAGAAAACAATAACCAAATACATCAGAAATTAAAAAGATCAGAACCAAGACCATGCCTTGAGGATCGCACTGGTGGTGTTTCCCTCCAAGCTAATAGTTTCCTTTTCTGAACAATCCATCATCATCTCCATTTTAGCCAGTTCTTTATTCATTTTACAGTTCTGATGCTAACCCCCATTGTCTCCAGTTTAGCTAATAATTTCCCATGTGGCAAAATATTGACCCCAGTGTAGATTAAATGAGCTGCCTTTCTCTTGTCCGTAAGCTTAGAATCATAGAAAAATAGGGCTGGATGGGATCTCAGCATGTCATTGGGTCCAACCCCCTGCTCAAGGCAGGATCATCCCTGCCAAAACTATCCTGACAAGTGTCTGTCTTGGGCTTGGCAGGATGGAGATTGCACCGATTCTGTGGGTAGCATGTCCCAATGCTTAACTGTCTTCATAGTCAGAAAGGTCTTCCTCGTGTCCAACCTAAACTTCCTTGCTGCAATTTAAGACCCTTGCTTCCTGCTCTTGCTTCTGTGGCCGCAGAGAAGAGTTGATTGCTGTTCTCTTGATAACCACCCTTCAGATACTTGAAGATTATTATCAAATTCCAGCTCGGTCGTCTCTTCCTCAGAGTAACTCATCCCAGTTCTTCCAACCCTTCCTTGTAAGTCATGTTTCCCAGACCTTGAATCATTTGTGTTGCTTTCCATTGGACTCTTTCCAATTTATCTATGTCCTTCTTGAAGTGCAATGCCCAGAACTGACACAGGACTCCAGGCGAGGGCTTACCAGAGCTGAATTGTGTAGAAGAATCAATTCCCTTGACTTGCAGCCAATGTTCCCATTACTACAGCTCAGGATGCTGTTGCCTTTTCTGCAACAAAAGCACATGGTTGACTCATGCTTAGCTTACAGTTCCCTATAACCCCCGGTCTTTGTCTGCAGTACCGCAGCCTAGCCAGTCCTCCCTCAGTTTGTATTTGTGCATGACATCATTCCATCCCAAGTGCAGGACTTTGCACTTCATTAATGTCATCCAGTGAATTTCGGATCATTTCTCCAGTTAATCAAAATCATTCTGCGTTCTAGCCCCGCCTACGGAGTGTCTGCAGCTCCACCCAGGTTCGGGTCACGTGCAGATTTAATAACTCCGCACTCAATCCCATCCTCCAGGTCATCTGTGAACTAAATCTGAAGCCTGACAGAATTCACATCAGTCTGCTGAAGGACCTGGCCTACGAGACCTGGCCTACGAGACATGGGCACCATGCAATGATGTTTGCAGTTGTACGTGGCAGGTGGGTCCCAGAGGCTTCGAGATGTGCTGACGGTGCCCTTTATTTAACAAAAGGAGAAAGCAGAGGCCTGGAGAACGGTAAGCCAGGCCACATGATCTGAGCACCCGGGACTTACCAGGGTGACTTAGAACATATTCACTTCGCAAATTGTTCTTGCTGCTTCCAAGGGCTTGTCAGGTTCCACCGAAACCGTTCAGATAGGCACACAGCTGCCATCTAATGAGCATAAGCTCCGTGCAGCCATGTCCATGTTCTCAGCCAGGTGCCCAGACTGGGGTCATGCAAGTAGGATGCCCACCCGTCCCTAATTGGGCAGGACAGTCCCAGAATGGGAAACTTGAGTCCTGGTCCCAGGCTGCATGACCACAGGATAGCATTTGTCCCAGATTTGCAGCGTTGTTCAGGGATCTGTGAGGAAACAGTGGGTTTCCCCCTTGCAGGTGGGTAGGATTGCAGCCTGCAAGGGGTTGCCGGGAGCGGGACACAAGGACACCATGTGCATGTGCACGCTTGCACACATGCCATGGTGTGGAGTTGTGCCCCCCACTGCTGCCAGGGAGGCAGGGGGTGCACGGCGAGCACAGGGCTCCTGTGGGAAAGGCAGCAAGGTGGGGAGACCACAGCGGGCAGCCCACATCCGCCCCTGCCCCACTCAGCTCTGCTCCAGCTGTGCCACCAGCAGAGAAGGGCATATGTCCCGGCTTTACACGTTAGAAAGGCAAACACCCTAGGTGCAGGCCTAACCCAAACCAAAGTCTGTTTCTATTTCACCCCTTTATACACACTTCTGTACACACTTCCCATACGTACTGTAGCAGTTCATGTGGGTTCTGTCCACGTCAGGATGGTCCTGAGTAGATGGACAAAACTTCAGCCCTGCTGCAGGCTTTTGGCTCCTGCTGCTGCAGGTCTGCCTCATGGCCTATGCAACATGAACATCTGGAGCAGGAGAAGGAGGTGGCCACCACCTTGATAACCAGTGTGGTGGAAGAGGGGAGCGAGGTGGATGTAACACACCTGGACATTAGCCATGTTTAGACAGTCCCACATGCTGTTCTCATAGTGAGCTAGAGGAATCGGGGCCAGGCAGCATTGCTGTTGGGTAAACATGCAAGTGTTGGGATAACTGCAACCAAAGGGTGAGTGACCAGTGACACACCATTGCCACCGCGCTCAGCATCACCACCTCTCTGCTCTCCATCCTGCTGCCCGTGACGTTTCTTTGGCGTCCGATCCAGCGACGGGCCTCGGGTGCCGGCGATGAACACAGTCGTGCAGGAGCCGTCCCATCCTAGCCTGTCCTCTCCAGCTGACCTCTGCCCAGCCACCACCAAGCAACTTTGCTGGGCACCTCGGTGGCAGCAGGTGTGCGGAGGAACAGCCCAGCGACTGCGTGGCACAGGAAGAGTTGCCGGACGCCGCGGCCACAGAGCTCAGACTGGGAGAACAACTGGGCTCCCGCAGGAGGGGAAGGGGGCACCGGGGCCAGGCTGGCTGTAGAGCTGAAGAGGAGCAGCAGGTCTCCCCTGAGTCACCGTGAGGGCAATAACAACGAGCTGCTGCCTCAGTTTCCCCTCTCTGCGGTGGGGCGGCCGTGCTGCGCCTCCTGCCCCAGGGCTGCCCCCTTCGAGGATGCTGTGATGGGAATCCCCCCTGGCCCCCTGCCCGTATCCCTGTGCCCAGCTAGCAGGCTCCAGGGAGTCTCTGGGACCGGGCTCCCCGCCTTGTTTACACCCCGGGCCGGGGTGTCGTCACGCAAGGGCCCCACACGCGGCAGGCGCGTAAGAAAGGAAACAACATAAATAATGCTGGGCCCGGCTTTCTTGTGGCCAGGCCTCCCCGTGCCAGGAACGTCTGGCCTTTGTTCTGGGCTGGGAGCGGGTTTCCAGCATGGGGTGGGGGCGGCACTTTCTATTCTGGGGTGGAGAAAGCAGCACCAGGGACGGTTTTAATTAGGCCTCGCTGGCATGGCACGGAGCAGCCAGGCGGCCGAGGAGCCGTGGGGCCGGGCGCTGGCCGGACAGGCGCTGCTGGAGGGGACGTGGGGGCGTCCCTCCCACCTCCAAGGGGGGGCCCTCCAGGCCGGGGCTGCGGCATCAGGGTACCAGGACGTGAGGATGAGGCCGCGGCAGGGAGGAGCCCTGGGTCTGCCTCCCTCCCACCCCTGGGATCACGGGCAGACAGCGGTGCCTTCCCCCAGCACCACCTCTGCCCCCCACGAGCATCCTCACACCCGCTCGCTGCACAGACCAGCTCCGGCCCCTTCCTTTGGAAAAGCCCCACACTTGGACATGTGTCACCCCCAGTCCCGCTCTGCGCTGAGGGGCGCGCCGCCCTGCTCCCCCAGCTCCAGCTCTCAGCCCCGTCGCCGAAACCAGCCTTGCCAGTCTCCACTGGTCTCTTCCTTGACAACCTCTGAGCAAAACCATGCAGTCAACCCTGACGCCATACCAGACCTCACACCGGACCCTGTCCCATAACCCAGGGGGACCACGGCAGCCAACAAAGAGTGTTAAATATACGCAGGAGCGATCCAAGGAAGTGGACCTTGCACGCGCTACAGAGGAAGGCAACCTGCCCCCCACCAGCAGTCTGCACCAATCCGATCCTGGGGGCAGATTCCCTCCTGACCTCTGCTTTTAAGTCAGATCTCTGGGTTTAAGTCAGAAGGATTGGCATCAAAAGCCCGCTGTGGCCAACCCCCAGCGCTTCTGAGGAACAGAAAACCCTGACACACACAGCAACAAGATGGGAAGACAAAATTCCTTCCAAGCCCCATGCAGCAACCAGCAAAGCCCAGAAGCCTGGAAAATCCCCATAGCAGAGCACAGGCATCGATATGCCTAGATCATCCCCCACCAGTGCCTGTCTAAGCAAATCTACAGCAATGGAGAGTCCTCCCTTCCCTGGCATCTGTCCCACGGCCTCCCTGCTCTGTCGGGGAAGAAGCGTTTCCAGAGATCCAACCCAAACCTACGTTAGTTTGGCTGAGCAGCTGCGCTGTCAAGCCACTGGTCCCCATCGTCTTGAAATCGCGTCCTCCCTCATCCTCCACGACCCGGTCCCTCCTGCCCCTCCACCTCATCGGTGGGTGACCCCTTGGCAGGGCAGGGCCAGACTGTTGACCAGAGTGGACGGCTACACCTGGCTCCCCTGGAAAGTCCTCTCTGGCAGATCAGGTGGCCAAGCAGCTATGCTCACCTCCTCGGCTGTGAAAGTAAACGGCAAGAGCTGCGTGGACGTGGACATGGACAGTGTGGGGCATCCGTTTGGGTGCATTGGGACCCGATGCCCATCCGCTGCATCCAGACTTGTCTGCAGAGGTCCCGACCCTGCTGTGCCACTGGATTCAGACCGGCCTGGAGGACAGTGAGCGTGATTTTGCACAACTTTCCCTCACTTCAGTCCAACTCGCACCCAAGTCATAACATCATCTATTCATGGTCATCTTCAAATTCAAAGGATGAACAGATCCTGCTCAGTCAGAAAGGCTTTGGCGAAAGCACTGACCAGCATAGGCTTCATGGGAGCCCTGCCTGGGACACAGCCGGCTTGCACAAGCTGGCATGAGAACGTGCGTATACAGGCTGGTACCGCGTGGTGCAGGGCACCAGATAATAGGAATGCATGATGCTGCTGGGAAAAAGAGCGATGGGGACAGGCAAGGTCAGCACTGCATGGTGCAGCGTTGCTAGGATTAAGAGCTGATGGTAACACATGGCCTGGGGTGACTCCAGGTACCCGCCAGACGTAACACGCAGCTTCTTCAATGCATCTTTTGCTCAAGGTGCAGTTTCTAATCAATGTGTTTTGCTTCCTGGTATGGGCTGGTTTGTACGTAATGGGGGCTGGGGACATGGGACCTTGTGCTGGCAGAGGGCAATGCCCCTTGCATGGCGGCATGGGGCCCAGGTGTGCCAAGTCTCAGCTCTGCTGACAGGGCCCTGCTGAGCTTTTGCCACCACACCGAGCCTCTGGTTGTTGGAGAAGGGGGTTGGCACCACCCAGCCAGACTGGGAACAGGGCTGCAATGGGGGTCTGCTTCCAAGTAAAGCACTGGGAAATGTGAAGCATTTTGATTTATTCACAGAGCCAACCCAACTACACTCTCTAGCCTGCTCTTGACAGTGTCCAGGGATGGAAGTGCTCCAGCTTGTCCAGGCAACCTGTGCCAGTGCTTGACCACCCTCAGAGTCAGGAGGTTCCCCCTCATCTCCAACCTCAGCTTCCTCTGCTGCAGTCTGAGCCCTGTCCCCTGCGGCCACAGAGACAGGCCCATCTCCGTCCCCCCTGCAGTCACCTTTTAGGTATCTGAAGACTGTGATCAAATCCCCACTCCATCTTCTTTTCTTCAGACTCAGTAGCTCTAGTTCTTTCATCCTTTCCTCATCGGTCTTGTTTCCCAGGCCCCTGAGCATTTTTGTCACCCTGTGCTGGACTCTCCCCAATCTCTCCACATCCTTCTTGAAGCGTGGGGCCCAGAACTGGACACAGGGCTCCAGGGGAGACCCTCCCAGCCCTGAACAGAGCTGAAGAATCTCTGCCCTTGGTCTGCAAGGGACACCGCTGTTCATACAGCCCATGAACGAGAGTCCACTACTGGCTCATGTGCAGCTTAAGGTCCATTGCAACCCCCAGGTCCTTCTCTGCAGTCCTGCAGCCCAGCGGCTGTTCCCCAGGCTGTATCTGTGCATGCGGTTATTCTGTCCCAGGTGCAGGACCATGCACTTCTTCTTCATAGATTCATAGATTTCATAGACATCAGGGCTGGAAGGGACCTCGGGAGATCATCGAGTCCAGCCCCCCGCCCGAAGGGCAGGAAGTCAGCTGGGGTCATAGGATCCCAGCAGGATGAGCATCCAGTTTGCTTTTGAAGGTTTTCAGTGTAGGTGCTTGAACCACCTCCGATGGATTCTTGGTAAATCTCATCTGGTTGGTTGTGGACCACGTCTCCAGACTATCCAGGTCCTTCTGGATTCTAGCTCTGCCCTCCAGAGTATCTGCACCTGCACGCAACTTGGTGTTGTCTGCACATTTGCTAAGCGTGCACTCCAATGCATCATGCCAATCACTGGTGAAGATGTTGAACAATACCAGAACCAAGACAGTTCCCTGGGGAAACCCACTTGATATGTCCTCCCAGCTGGAGAGTGAGCCATTGGTTGGCTACTCCCTGAGCACGATGATCTGACCAGTACTTCCATCTCGTCTGTATTTTCTTAGCTGTAGGAGACAGCATCAATCACCCTGGTAGAGCCAGGATGCATCATATCCATTGCTCCCCTTGACCCACAGAGCTTATCACAGAAGGAAAGCAGGTGGTTTGGGCAGACGTGCTCTTGATGACTCCCTGCTGGCTGCTCCCAGTCACCTTGCTTTCCTCCAGGTGCTTCCCCATCGATTCCTTGAGGACCTACTCCATGGTCTTTCCAAGTATTGGAGTCAGTTTTTAACAGTAATCAGCTCAGGGGAGACATGGGATGTCATGCTCGTGCCTTTCTCTGCTCTCATCGTAACATCTCTGTTCAGTGCTGGTGCTGGGCAGTGATGCCCATCCAAGACAAGGACACAGTGAAGATGACAGCCCAGCCCAGGGGGGCCCCAGCCCGGAAGGAGAGAGGTCCCCAACACCGACCAGGGAGGCCACAACAGCTCCCTCCCACCGCAGGAGGGATGGCCCGTCAGGGGAGCAGGGGGCAGCCGGCGTGGCCCAACCCACAGGGGCAGGCGGAGACAGACTGTGACCCATGGAGCCGTGCCCAGGGTGGGGGACAGTGCCCCCCACAACCCTCCAGCCAGGGTGGGCATATGGGCAGGTGGGTCTAGCTCTCTGCCCAGGGCAGTCATCTGCCTGCCCATCCATACCTCTGGTGGAGGTCTCCATTGCTAGTGTCTCCTCCCGGCCCCGCCTTTTTCCCCCCAGTTGAAGTATTTTGGTGACACTGGTCAGCCACCCGTGCAGTTAGCACTCACCGGGCTGAGCTGATCCTCCTTCGTTGTCCTTGCTCAGTGCTGGACATCCCTGGGTGAAGGGACCCATGGACCAGCACTAGGCACAAATGCACCCAGTGGGGTCCTTGCACGAGGAGAGGCAAAAGCCCCGGAAAGGCCAGGAGGCAGGAGCTGGAGCCTCTGGATGCTGCCGGAAGAGGCTGCGTCCTGACGGCCGTGCAGCGTGAGCCGCTCCGGGGGGGCGTGGGGATGGGGTGCAGTGAGGAGACCCAGAGCAATGGGGGGCGGTGAGGGAGCAGCCAGGAAGGCCGGGGAAGTGCCAGCACCACAGGGCGTGTGACAGGGCGTGATGGCCTGGGGCACAGGCGCCTGCACACACACTTGTCCCCTTGCAGCCTGTGTATCCCACCCGCCCAACGCCGCGCAGCCCAGGCCCTGGCCTCTCCAGGGCAGCGGGGAGCCGCCTCCATGCCTGGGCTGGCTCTGCACAGAGCGCGTGTCCCCCGGTGGGGGGGGGCCTTGTCCCACCCACGCATGCGACGTCCAGGAGACGCTGCGAGCGGCGTGGCGGCCTGTGGCAGCTCGAGGCCCTGGCGCATGGACATGCCCCCCGTGGAGGCTGGAGACCAGCTCCCCCCAGCCGTGCTCCCCCACGCACGTCATCCAGGAGCCCACCCCCTCCCACCGGCGCGCTGGGGACGGCAGCTGGTTCTCGGAGCCGTTTGCAAACGCTCAACAGATGTCGGAGCTCGGAGGCTCCAAGTGTTTGCCAGTCCTCGGCGCCACGCAGCGTGCACGCACGCACGGCTCCCAGGCAGCTCCTGAGATTGCTGGAGCACTCTCACCGTGTACGCGGTGGGGAAATGCTCGTCTGGGCATCACAGGCAACGGCCATGGCTTGGGCTGGCAGGCACTCACTCCTTGGGGGGAAAGATGCACGAAAATGGCAATTTGAGCATTGCTGGGAGAAGCTGGTGGCACTCGCTGCCCTGCCCAGAAGGCCCCCAAGGGGCCAAAGAGACCCAGCCGGACTGCACTGTGTAGGCTTTGGACCCCTGAGGTTCCTGCCACCCCCAGCAGTGCAGGACCTTGGAGGCTGATGTGATCACAGCCACTGGGTCAGCAGAAATCAGGCCCTTTCGCTTATCTGGTTTTCACCAAAATCACTCCTGCTGCCCAGCTGATGCTGGAACAGCCCCGGAAGGGGATGGATGCCGGTCTCCAGAGCTGCTGTCACAGACACGAAGCAGGCGGCTGGGCCGAGCAGGCCAAGGCCTGGATGTCAGCACACCAGAGACCCTTCAGCCAGCTCGCGCGGCTCGGCCGCACAGGCCGCCTGGCCGACAGAGCCCGGAGTGTTTATCCCAAGTGGAAGCTGTTTGACATTGTCCGTGGTGACTAATGGGCTGGAAAACACATCATGGTCCTCACATGGCGCAAACACATCGCTCTGCTTCTTCCAAATACAGAGAGAAATGTTTGTCGACCACTTCTGCTGTTTCGGTGAAATCCTTCACGACTTGACCGTTGCCAACTCGTAGTGACCCGCCTCGCTGCCGAGGTTGTTTTGTTCTTCAAGTCGTATAAACATGCGGACACAGATGCGCAGCCACACAGAGGAAGGGGAGATGTGGGTGTTCGGGTTTCTGTCGGAGCCGAATCATTAATGGTTTCTGCAGACCACGGCCAGATGCAGAAGTTGTTCACATCTCATCAGGCTAAAAAGCCCGTGGTGCTCACGTTGGACCTCTACGTGAACGCAGCCTGGGGACTTCCCTGAGGCAGCTCCTTGTCTCTCTGGGGGGGAAGTCAATGTTGACTTGAGAATCGGGAATCAGCAACGGGGACAAAACCCTCCACCTGGGAGGCAGTTTCAGACCTCCTCTGACAGCTGGAGCCACCTCCCCATTTCCAGCTCAGCTTATTTGACATTATCCTGTAGCTGGAATAGCTCCTCCTCTCCCTGTTAGCACAAATGCAGCAATCCCAGCCCCCAACCCTTGTCCTGCAAGGGGCTAAACGGGTGAGGTGCAAGATGTGCTCCCCGTGCCCCGACCGCCTGCATGCCTGCTCCAGTCCAGTTCACCTACCTCGACCAGGGGAGACCAGAGCCACCCCCACCATCCAGCGAGGCCTCAAGGTCTCCCGCTCTCCCGCCTGCATCAGCTCTCCGGCGCGCAGAAGATGCCTCCTCCCTGCACGCTCTGACTTCCACGCCCCGGCCAGGGCCGTCCGGTCTCAGAGTGGCCAGGCGACGCGGGTCGTGGCACTTTGCAGGCTGCACGGCGTGGGGACTCGCTATACAAAGCTGTGGCTGCCCGCCTGCACCCCCCCTCTCGGCCTTTGCTTCCCCATCTCTCTTCAGTTTTGGGGCTGCCAAACCTTGCAGTCTTGCTTCCGCTTCTGGCAGCAGGTCCAGCCCCGCCTGATCTGGGCAGCAAGTCCGAGGCTTCAAGGAGCAGCTCTTTGCTGACCAGGCCTTGACAGCTCTCTGCTTACGCCCCTGATAGCCTCAGAGGGTCAAACATCCCGTCGGGTCTGGAGCCCTTTTCTAGCAGGGGCAATGACCGGAGCCACGGGAGTGTGGAGCCGGCGTTCAGCGGGCCACGTCTTCTGCCTTGACCGCTGTCGGAAACTGCCAGGCTGCCGCAAGCTGGAGTCAGAAGCAAGATGGGGACGGCTAAGGGCGCGTGCCGGTCGTGCTCCCATGTGGGTGCGAGTGCTGGAAGTCACCGGGAGACATTTCAGGGCCTTTGGATCAGGTGCGGGCTGGAAAGCGGCTGAACGGCTGGACTGCAAAAAGGACGCTGGTTGCTGCCATTCGCCCCCTCTTCTTGCACACCTGGAGCCCCCCCTCTCTGCACACCAGCTCCCTGCACCCTCCTCCCCTGCCCGCAACCCAGACCAGCCCCCTCATGCCCAGGCTCAGGCAGCTCAGGGCCCCCGGCGCTTGCACTGCCGCCTGCCTGGTCCTTGCGCTGCTCCCTGCTCCGCAACCCCAGCACCCCGTGGGACCTGCACCTCAGCCTGGGGCCGTACAGCTGCAGCTCCAGCCGTCAGCCGGTCACAGGTGCCCTGCAGCCATTCTCTCTCAGAGGGGTCAGCCCCTGCCCCATGGCTTCGGGGGTTTCCCAGTGCCTGGCACAAAGTGTTGCAGGAGCTGAGGCTGTTGGACACCTCTTCTCCCGGGGCGATGCAGTGGGGCAGGGGGAGAAAAGCCCTCCCTGGCCAAGAGGAGGGAAGCCGGTTGTTGCACGGCAGCCCCCAGTGCCACATGGTCTCTGCCTGGGGAGGGGCGGACAGGGTCCTGCTCAGTGAGGGCTGCGCAAGTCATTGCCAGCGGGCTGGAGGGAGGGGACAGGAGATACTCGCCAGGCACCGGCAAGGGCAACCAGACACCACCTTTCAGAGGTCCCTTGGGGGACCTGGTCCCTTCTGCATCGGATCGAGGGGGCGGGGAGATGGCTGCTGGCCTTCAGATCTGTGGCTGTGCACAAGAACTGTGACTCCATGACCCAGTGCCTGGGGCGGACTGCTAGCGGCCCTGTCTGACCCGGCCTGGGCTCCCCCAGCACAGCCGGGCAGGTGCTGAGTTATTGCCCTGCTGATTAATGGCCTTGTGCTGGTGACACCAAAGCATCATCACCAGATGGCGCTAGTTCGTGTGTGTGTGTGTGTGTGTGCGTGCGTGCGCGCACGCGTGCGAGCATATGCACACGCGTGTGTGCATACGTGTGTGTGCACACGTGCTTCTGTCCATCTGTGTGGTGGAACGTGGCTGCCCCGGCTGTCTGTGGGGGGTGGGGGGGGCGGTGTCCCACCAGGACAGACGGTGGGCAGGCAGGTGGGGGGGTGCTGTGTCCCAGCCTGCGGGACCTCGTGCTCAGCTCTGTCAGCCGAGATGAGTGGGCTTTGGGGCTGGTCTCCCCCCTCCTGTCGCAGGAGGAACCGCCAGGCCCACGGGTCTGCCCCAGCGCCTTGCCCTGCCGCCGCCCGGCGCCCTGCGCTCTGGTAGCGTGTGGGTGAGACGCGCTCCGCTGATCTCAGAGCCTTTCCTTCCTGAACAAACATTTTCCATTCTGAAATAATCTCTCGCTAAATTTAGAAGGGGCTAGATGCAGCAGAGCCAGCGGCGGGTCCCGGGGCCGGCACATTCCCCACATTGCTCGCCTCCCATCCCCGCACGCCCGTGCCGCCAGGTCCACGTCTGTCCGTGTGCAGCGTTGATCAAAGGCACATGTGAGGCTCATGCCAGCGCGGCCCGCGCTCCCCGGGCAGCTCCCACGCCCCCCCAGCGGGGCCGAGGCCGAGGCCGCGTCTGCAATCGCAATCCACAGCCGTTCGGAAACCACCTCCCCATCTCGCTTCCTCCCAGCTGACTTCCAGGGGAACAGAAGGAGACTGTTCCTACCAGGGAGGAAGTCAGGCCTGAGCCGGTTGCTTTCCAAGCACCTTCCAGGACAGGGTGCTGTGCCCAGGGCGCCGGCCCTGTCCGCCGAGGGGACACGCGGCAGGCGTGGGGGACGGGGCCCCAAGGAGGAAGCCGGGGAAAAGCCCAGGACAGGAGGCTGGGCAGCTTGGAGTGGCAGGCCCCGTGCGCTCTGCATCGGGCATCCGCTTCCACCGCGGCTTCCACCCGCTTTCCTCTTCTCATCACGGAGCCGCCTCTCCGTCTGTCCCCGAGCAGCAGGCTGGCGGGGCACTGCCCGCTGGAGACACGCGGTTGCAGGCCCGGAGGGGCCAGCAAGGCAGCACCTGGTCCCTTGCCCACGCGTGACCGTGGGGGGAGCAGAGACAAGCCCTGTCCCCGGCTGGCGTGTTGGCTCCAGCCTCTCGCTCTGCTCTGCAGAACAGGGGTCCTTGCAGGCTGGGTCCGGTCACCCCCGACCTTCTCCTCTGCAGTATCTCCGGGGCCGCGGCTGGCGGCCAGCACTTGCTCTGCTCTTGGGGGGTCTCCGACCTTCGCAGTGGTCAGCCCCGGGCCCAGACAGCACAGCTCGCTGCAGCCCCTCCCGCTCCCACCGCCCCAGCCCCCGGTTTGAGTCCTGCTGGCCGTGGCCCTGGTGCTCGGCGATCCGGGTGTGGATGGCCCAGGCCCAGGGCAGCCCCTGAAATGCCCCTCGGAGGACAGCTCCCGTGGGCACCGAACCAGGTTTACCCCGTTGGGCAGTGAGCACTGGATGGTAGCGTCTTGCTGGACCTCCGGCCAGGCCTGGGAACCGCCGGCACGGGCTGTCGCATCCCCGCTGGCTCCAACCTTGTCAGCAACAGCGTCGCTGGGGCCCAGGCATGTGGCCTGGTCCCAGCAATAGTGCCCTGGTGGCCCCGCGTGTGCGGAGGAGCTGCTGACCCCAGCCACGGGCCCTCCGAGCGCCCTGCCGGGGTCCCAGTGCAGGAGAGCTGGGGCTGCGGGCGGGGACAGAGGAGCAAGACCGGGCAGGGCCAGCAAGGCCACTGCACCGGGCCACGGTCCTTGCTGATCTCTTAGACCAGGACCCACCCCCCGGCCAATGCCAGGGCTCTGCAGACCAGGCCCGCCGGAGCGGAGCGGGTCAGGGCCCCGGGAGGCATGTGGAGGAGAGGGGGAGACAGCCGGGGGCCGAGGACCCTCCACGCAGGCTGGCTGTGCCGTCTGCAGGCTGTTGCTCAATCCAGCCGCCTGCCAGAGCCACTCAGAGCTTTCCCGGCTGCAAATGTTCTTGTAAACAGACGCGCTCCCCCTCGTCCAGCAGCGCCCGGTTGCACGTGGCCCCGACCGGACCCCGGGGGCCGGGAACGCCGGGAGCACGCGGGAGCCTCCTTGCACCAGGGACTCGGGATCTGGCAGGGCTGGCAGGAGAAAGATGGACGAACGGCTCCCTGCCTGCTCCAGCCCCCCACGCTGCCCGGGTGGGCTGCCCTCGGGCCGGAGCCGTTGCAGCGCTGCTGCACCAGGAAGCTCCGTGTGCTGTGCCCACGTGTGGCACGTGGCCTCGCAGCGCCACAGCTGAGCAGGTGCCTTGCCCCTTCGGCTATGTTTAACCTCCCTCCTGGCTCCAGGAAGCTGCCGCTGGCTGGGAACGTCCGAGAACCGGGCCCGCGCGTCCGGGAGGGATGTCCTGTTTATGACTCCGGGCCAGTGGCACCAGCGAAGACCGAGCTGGGGGAGCCAAGCCAGTTGGCAGGCTGTGTGGAGCCCCGCTCAGGAGGGTGGAGGATGGAGAGAGCCCGGTGGGCCCCAGACACCTCGCACCATGGGTGGCCCCAGCCAGGGCAGAGCACGGCCCCCCTCGCAGAGCTGCCGCGCTGGGGCGTGAGAAAGCTTCCCAGGACGCGGGTTCGCGTTTGTCCATGGGCTTCGGGCTTCTCCAGGATCAGGCCCTGAGTGGGACACGGGGAGTCTCCCCCCGGGCGGATGACGGCCTGGGCACGTGGAGCATCTGCGTGGGGCTGGCAGCGCGTGACCAGGGAAGGGGGAGCAGCGATCGGAGCAGCCACAGCCCCGCTGTCTGCCCGCAGCCGTACACAAAGCCTCAGAGCGCGTCCTGAAGGGGAGGCTAATTAAAGACGGGGCGGTGCATGGAAAAGGGGGGAGGACGTGGCCCGGGAGCACCAGAGGCAGCATCTGCCAGGCCAGCCCCACGGTCCCGCCACAGGGCAGCGGGGAACGAGGCACACTTCATCCATCTGGAATTCGGCAAAGCCTCCAAAATGGCATCGCCGGGATACTCCTAGCTGCACCGCGCGGGAGGCGAGGACCAGGGCAAGGCCGGCGAGGGGGACAGTGCGGGGAGGAGGTGGCAGCCGGGGGGGCCAGGGCTGCTAGGGGCTCGGAGCCCGTCGCAGGTGTTGTGTGGGGCGGGTGGGCTCAGGTCCTCCAGGCTGGAAGGTGGTTTTCCCCCGATGATGGTCTGGGCCCGGGTGGTAGAGACCCCCTTCTTGCCAGGCTCGCTGCCCCTGCCAGAGCCCGCTAACGTCTCCGGGCGGGGGGACTCGGCCGCACAGCCCATGGCGACCGGGAATTGCTCCCGCGCTTTCCCTCTCGCTGGCTCCTTCCACCCTTTGGCTCGGGGCAATTGAGGCTGGGGGCATCTGAACCCCAAGGCCTCCAGGCCTGGGGCTCGCACGCGGGATGCCTGCCGTAGATTTGGGAGCGCTTGCAGCCCCAGGCTGAAGAGTTTGGGGTGGGGGAGACTGGCCAGTCCCCGGGCCACATGGGTGTGAGCAGCAAATCTCTGCTTGATCAATGGACTCGGGACCTGATTGGGCCCCAGGCACGAAATCTAACCCCCCCCCCCGCCCAAATGTCCAGGTACCCCTGTCACCGCCGGCCCCCCCCCCCGCCCAAATGTCCAGGTGCCCCTGTCACGGCGCGCGTGGCCGGGCTGCAGCCGCGGGGCCTGTGCGGAGCCCCGGTGCTCCCGGGGGTGGAGCAGGGCAGGGCGGCGGGCAGCCCGGGCACCGGCGACCAGGGGTGCCCCCGGGGTCGCCGCCTCCCGCCGCGGGCAGAGCGGGCGGGGCGGGGCGGGGCGGGGGGGGGGCTCCGCGTCGGCCTGGCCCGGGGCCGGGGCGGGAGGAGCGGGGGCGCGGGGGAGGGGGCGGGAGCCGGGCGGGGATCGGGTTTCAGCAGCAGCCCGCGCCGCCCCGCTCCGCTCCGCTCCCAGCCCGGCTCCGGCTCCGGCTCCGGCGGCGATGGGGAGCGCGGCGGCCCCGGCCCCGGCCCCGTGCCCCCGCGGGCGCCGCCCGGGGCTGTGAGCGCCGCGCCGCGCCGAGCCAGGTGCGCCCGCCGGCGGGGCACGGGCGGGGCGGGGCGGCCCCGGCCCCGGCGCTTTGTTCCGCTCCGGCCGCGGCCGCGGCGGCGGGGGCGGGGGTGCGCGGGGTGCGCGGCGCGGGGTGCGCGCGGGAGGCAGGGATGCGCAGGGGGCGCGGCCGCGGGGAGGGGGCGCGGGCCGGAGGGGGCCCAGGAGAGCGCGCCAGGGGTGCAGGGCCGGGGGACCCTGCCGGGCCGGGGCGTGTGCCGGAGGGGGGCCCGCAGGCGGTGCGTGCAGGGCCGGGGGGAGCAGCTCCTCGCCGAGGCTTTGGGCACTGGGCTCTGGCTGTGGTGTGCACGCATGTCTGTGCGCTCCGTGTGTGGGTGTCTGTGCAACGCTGGGTCGGGTGCCCGTCGTGTGCACACGAGGGCTGGGGTACGGCGTGTCCTGAGTGCCGCGGGCTGAGGGTGGCCACACAAGGGCAGGCCTGTGGCACTGGCTGCCCCGCCGGGGGCCCGGCTGGCCGACACCGGGAAGCACGGGGCTGAGCCAGCATTTCCAGTCCCAGGTGTGCAGAGATGGGACGGGGGCCCTGAGCCCTGACCCTGGGGCTGGCCCCGTCACCATGCCCTCCATGCTCAGGCCCAGGCCATGAGTATAACTGAAGCCCCCCGAACCCCAACTTGTCCCCCGCCCCCTCCCTCAGCCCCTGCCCAGCCCTGGGGTCCGGCCGGGCCTCATGCCTGAGGTATCTCTGCTGGGGGCCAAGCAGCCCCCAGTATGATCAGCGCCATGGTGCCTGGGTGACACAGGGCGGCCTGGCTGGGCCCAGCAGGCTTGGGTGGGTGTGGAGAGGGGGCCAGGGCAGCAGGGCAGTGCAGTGGGCAGGGCACAGGCTGGACTAGACCAGGCAAGGCGGGGGCAGGTGGGGAGGCAAGGGCGGTCTGGCTGCAGTGCTCGGGAAGGTATAGGTGGCAAGGGCAGGCCGGGCAGCGCACGGGTAGGTGGCGAGGGCGGTCTGGCTGCGGTGCGCAGGCTGGTGGTGCAGGGGTAGGTGGCGAGGGCGGTCTGGCTGCGGTGCTCAGGCCGGGCAGGGGTGGTGCGCAGGTGGTGGTGAGGGCAAGGGCGGTCTGGCTGTGGTACGCAGGCCGGGCGAGGGCGGTCTGGCTGCGGTGCTCAGGCCGGGCAGGGGTAGGTGGCAAGGGCGGTCTGGCTGCGGTGTGCGCAGGCCGGGCGGCGCAGGGGTAGGTGGCGAGGGCGGTCTGGCTGCGGTGTTCAGGCCGGGCGGCGCAGGGGTAGGTGGCGAGGGCGGTCTGGCTGCGGTGTTCAGGCCGGTGGCGCAGGGGTAGGTGGCGAGGGCGGTCTGGCTGCGGTAGCAGGGGGCGGCGCAGGGGTAGGTGGCTGCGGTGCGCAGGCCGGGCGGCGCAGGGCGGTCTGGCTGGCTGGTGCGCAGGCCGGGCGGCGCAGGCGGCGCAGGGGTAGGTGGCAAGGGCGGTCTGTGAGGGCGGTCTGGCTGCGGTGTTCAGGCTGGGCAGGGGTAGGTGGCAAGGGCGGTCTGGCTGTGGTACGCAGGCCGGGCGGCGCAGGGGTAGGTGGCGGAGGGCGGTCTGAGGCCGGGGCGGCGCAGGGGTAGGGTGGCGAGGGCGGTCTGGCTGCGGTGCGCAGGGCCGGGCGGCGCAGCGCAGGCCGGGCGGCGCAGGGGGTGGGTGGCGAGGGCGGTCTGGCTGCGGTGCGCAGGCCGGGGCGGTCTGGCTGCGGTGCTCAGGGGTAGGTGGCGAGGGCGGTCTGGCTGCGGTGCAGGCCGGGCGGCGCAGGCTCTGGCCTGCAGGGGGCGGCGCAGGCGTAGGTGGCAGAGGGCGGTCTGGCTGCGGGTGCGCAGGTGGCGAGGGCGGTCTGGCTGCGGTGCTCAGGCCGGGCAGGGGTAGGTGGCGAGGGCGGTCTGGCTGCGGTGCGCAGGCCGGGCGGCGCAGGGGTAGGTGGCGAGGGCGGTCTGGCTGCGGTGCGCAGGCCGGGCGGCGCAGGGGTAGGTGGCGAGGGCGGTCTGGCTGCGGTGCGCAGGCTGGGCAGGGGTAGGTGGCGAGGGCGGTCTGGCTGCGGTGCTCAGGCCGGGCAGGGGTAGGTGGCGAGGGCGGTCTGGCTGCGGTACGCAGGCCGGGCGGCGCAGGGGTAGGTGGCGAGGGCGGTCTGGCTGCGGTGCGCAGGCCGGGCGGCGCAGGGGTAGGTGGCGAGGGCGGTCTGGCTGCGGTGCTCAGGCCGGGCGGCGCAGGGGTAGGTGGCGAGGGCGGTCTGGCTGCGGTGCGCAGGGCGGGCGGCGCAGGGGTAGGTGGCGAGGGCGGTCTGGCTGCGGTGCGCAGGCCGGGTGGCGCAGGGGTAGGTGGCGAGGGCGGTCTGGCTGCGGTGCGCAGGCCGGGCGGCGCAGGGGTAGGTGGCGAGGGCGGTCTGGCTGCGGTGCGCAGGCCGGGCGGCGCAGGGGTAGGTGGCGAGGGCGGTCTGGCTGCGGTGCGCAGGCCGGGCGGCGCAGGGGTAGGTGGCGAGGGCGGTCTGGCTGCGGTGCGCAGGCCGGGCAGGGGTAGGTGGCGAGGGCGGTCTGGCTGCGGTGCGCAGGCCGGGCGGCGCAGGGGTAGGTGGCGAGGGCGGTCTGGCTGCGGTGCTCAGGCCGGGCGGCGCAGGGGTAGGTGGCGAGGGCGGTCTGGCTGCGGTACGCAGGCCGGTGGCGCAGGGGTAGGTGGCGAGGGCGGTCTGGCTGCGGTGCTCAGGCCGGGCAGGGGTAGGTGGCGAGGGCGGTCTGGCTGCGGTGTGCAGGCCGGGCGGCGCAGGGGTAGGTGGTGAGGGCGGTCTGGCTGCGGTGCGCAGGCCGGGCGGCGCAGGGGTAGGTGGCGAGGGCGGTCTGGCTGCGGTGCTCAGGCCGGGCAGGGGTAGGTGGCGAGGGCTGTCTGGCTGCGGCGTTCAGGCCGGGCGGCGCAGGGGTAGGTGGCGAGGGCGGTCTGGCCTCGGTGCGCAGGCTGGGCGGCGCAGGGGTAGGTGGCGAGGGCGGTCTGGCTGCGGTGTTCAGGCCGGTGGCGCAGGGGTAGGTGGCGAGGGTGGTCTGGCTGCGGTGTGCAGGCCGGGCGGCGCAGGGGTAGGTGGCGAGGGCGGTCTGGCTGCGGTGCGCAGGCCGGGCGGCGCAGGGGTAGGTGGCGAGGGCGGTCTGGCTGCGGTGTTCAGGCCGGGCGGCGCAGGGGTAGGTGGCGAGGGCGGTCTGGCTGCGGTGCGCAGGCCGGGCGGCGCAGGGGTAGGTGGCGAGGGCGGTCTGGCTGCGGTGCGCAGGCCGGGCGGCGCAGGGGTAGGTGGCGAGGGCGGTCTGGCTGCGGTGCGCAGGCCGGGCGGCGCAGGGGTAGGTGGCGAGGGCGGTCTGGCTGCGGTGCGCAGGCCGGGCGGCGCAGGGGTAGGTGGCGAGGGCGGTCTGGCTGCGGTGCTCAGGCCGGGCAGGGGTAGGTGGCGAGGGCGGTCTGGCTGCGGTGCGCAGGCCGGGCGGCGCAGGGGTAGGTGGCGAGGGCGGTCTGGCTGCGGTGCGCAGGCCGGGCGGCGCAGGGGTAGGTGGCGAGGGCGGTCTGGCTGCGGTGCGCAGGCCGGGCGGCGCAGGGGTAGGTGGCGAGGGCGGTCTGGCTGCGGTGCTCAGGCCGGGCAGGGGTAGGTGGCGAGGGCGGTCTGGCTGCGGTGCTCAGGCCGGGCAGGGGTAGGTGGCGAGGGCGGTCTGGCTGCGGTGCGCAGGCCGGGCGGCGCAGGGGTAGGTGGCGAGGGCGGTCTGGCTGCGGTGCTCAGGCCGGGCGGCGCAGGGGTAGGTGGCGAGGGCGGTCTGGCTGCGGTGCGCAGGCCGGGCGGCGCAGGGGTAGGTGGCGAGGGCGGTCTGGCTGCGGTGCGCAGGCCGGTGGCGCAGGGGTAGGTGGCGAGGGCGGTCTGGCTGCGGTGCGCAGGCCGGGCGGCGCAGGGGTAGGTGGCGAGGGCGGTCTGGCTGCGGTACGCAGGCCGGGCGGCGCAGGGGTAGGTGGGGAGGGCGGTCTGGCTGCGGTGTTCAGGCCGGGCGGCGCAGGGGTAGGTGGCGAGGGCGGTCTGGCTGCGGTGCGCAGGCCGGGCGGCGCAGGGGTAGGTGGCGAGGGCGGTCTGGCTGCGGTGCGCAGGCCGGGCGGCGCAGGGGTAGGTGGCGAGGGCGGTCTGGCTGCGGTGCTCAGGCCGGGCAGGGGTAGGTGGCGAGGGCGGTCTGGCTGCGGTGCGCAGGCCGGGCGGCGCAGGGGTAGGTGGCGAGGGCGGTCTGGCTGCGGTGCGCAGGCCGGGCGGCGCAGGGGTAGGTGGCGAGGGCGGTCTGGCTGCGGTGTTCAGGCCGGGCGGCGCAGGGGTAGGTGGCGAGGGCGGTCTGGCTGCGGTGCGCAGGCCGGGCGGCGCAGGGGTAGGTGGCGAGGGCGGTCTGGCTGCGGTGCTCAGGCCGGGCAGGGGTAGGTGGCGAGGGCGGTCTGGCTGCGGTGCGCAGGCCGGGCGGCGCAGGGGTAGGTGGCGAGGGTGTCCTGGCTGCGGTGCTCAGGCCGGGCAGGGGTAGGTGGCGAGGGCGGTCTGGCTGCGGTGTTCAGGCCGGGCGGCGCAGGGGTAGGTGGCGAGGGCGGTCTGGCTGCGGTGCGCAGGCCGGGCGGCGCAGGGGTAGGTGGCGAGGGCGGTCTGGCTGCGGTGCGCAGGCCGGGCGGCGCAGGGGTAGGTGGCGAGGGCGGTCTGGCTGCGGTGTTCAGGCCGGGCGGCGCAGGGGTAGGTGGCGAGGGCGGTCTGGCTGCGGTGCTCAGGCCGGGCGGCGCAGGGGTAGGTGGCGAGGGCGGTCTGGCTGCGGTGCGCAGGCCGGGCGGCGCAGGGGTAGGTGGCGAGGGCGGTCTGGCTGCGGTGCTCAGGCCGGGCAGGGGTAGGTGGCGAGGGCGGTCTGGCTGCGGTGCGCAGGCCGGGCGGCGCAGGGGTAGGTGGCGAGGGCGGTCTGGCTGCGGTGCTCAGGCCGGGCAGGGGTAGGTGGCGAGGGCGGTCTGGCTGCGGTGCGCAGGCCGGGCGGCGCAGGGGTAGGTGGCGAGGGCGGTCTGGCTGCGGTGCGCAGGCCGGGCGGCGCAGGGGTAGGTGGCGAGGGCGGTCTGGCTGCGGTGCGCAGGCCGGGCGGCGCAGGGGTAGGTGGCGAGGGCGGTCTGGCTGCGGTGCTCAGGCCGGGCAGGGGTAGGTGGCGAGGGCGGTCTGGCTGCGGTGCGCAGGCCGGGCGGCGCAGGGGTAGGTGGCGAGGGCGGTCTGGCTGCGGTGCGCAGGCCGGGCGGCGCAGGGGTAGGTGGCGAGGGCGGTCTGGCTGCGGTGCTCAGGCCGGGCAGGGGTAGGTGGCGAGGGCGGTCTGGCTGCGGTGCGCAGGCCGGGCGGCGCAGGGGTAGGTGGCGAGGGCGGTCTGGCTGCGGTGCGCAGGCCAGGCGGCGCAGGGGTAGGTGGCGAGGGCGGTCTGGCTGCGGTGCTCAGGCCGGGCAGGGGTAGGTGGCGAGGGCGGTCTGGCTGCGGTGCTCAGGCCGGGCAGGGGTAGGTGGCGAGGGCGGTCTGGCTGCGGTGCTCAGGCCGGGCAGGGGTAGGTGGCGAGGGCGGTCTGGCTGCGGTGCGCAGGCCGGGCGGCGCAGGGGTAGGTGGCGAGGGCGGTCTGGCTGCGGTGCTCAGGCCGGGCGGCGCAGGGGTAGGTGGCGAGGGCGGTCTGGCTGCGGTGCGCAGGCCGGGCGGCGCAGGGGTAGGTGGCGAGGGCGGTCTGGCTGCGGTACGCAGGCCGGTGGCGCAGGGGTAGGTGGCGAGGGCGGTCTGGCTGCGGTGCGCAGGCCGGGCGGCGCAGGGGTAGGTGGCGAGGGCGGTCTGGCTGCGGTACGCAGGCCGGGCGGCGCAGGGGTAGGTGGGGAGGGCGGTCTGGCTGCGGTGCGCAGGCCGGGCGGCGCAGGGGTAGGTGGCGAGGGCGGTCTGGCTGCGGTGCTCAGGCCGGGCAGGGGTAGGTGGCGAGGGCGGTCTGGCTGCGGTGCGCAGGCCGGGCGGCGCAGGGGTAGGTGGCGAGGGTGTCCTGGCTGCGGTGCTCGGGCTGGGCTGGGCCGGGCCGCGTGCGCCAGCCCCTCTTGCTCAGGGCTGCTAATTAAAAGCAGCTGTTGGGACTTGGTGACTCTGCATCCTCTGAGGTCAGCGCTGCCTTCCTGCTGCCAGGCCCTCGAGACCGCGGGACTCGGGCTGCCGGAGCCGCGAGCACTTGAGCTTCAGGGGACCCCGCAGCCAGACCTGGGGTGGGCTGCCTTGTTTTGTGCCCCCCTGCCCGGGGCAGCTGGGACGGGGCTGGGCTTGTGCATCCACTCAACACTCGCAGAGCTCCCCCTCCCACTGCCCCTTGCACCCCCAGTTGCCTGGGCAGGCCCCCCGCCCTCCCCCAGCCCGCTCCACTCCCCTGGGTGCAGCCCTTCCGCACCCACTGCCCCCCAGCCTACGGGGCTTGCTCCCTGCGTGCAAACCCTGCCTGGTCTCCAGACCTGTTTTCCTCCTGCACCTGGTCCCTGCCCGAGCCCCGAGCCTGCGGTCTCCCCTCCGCACTGCCCTCAGCACGACCCAGGAGCAGATGGGTCCGGGGTCACGTGAGTCTCGCTGCAGCCTGCCCCCCCCCCCATGCCTCCCCTCAGCCTGGCGCCCCCAGCGCCCGTGACCATTGATGCCATGCCGGGGGAAGTCGCACCCTTTGGCCTTTGACTGGAGGTGCCCAAGGCCCGGGGCACCACTGGTGAGCCCGGGCCCTGCCTGCTCCTGCTCCTGCTCCTCTCGTGAAGCGGGCACAGCATCCTGCCACGGTCGCAGCTGCCAGGGGAGAGGCTCACACGGAGCCTGGGGGAGCCCAGGGCACCCCGAGACCATGCCCCTGCCCGTGCTGTGCCGCGCCACAGGGCAGACGGGTGTCTCCGGCTGGTGGGGAAGCTTTGCCGTCCCGCGTCTGTCATGAGCCGCTCCGGAGCGCAGTTGTGGGACCAGCAGCAAGGGCTTTCAAGGGAGGCCAAGTATGAGCTCATGCTGCCGCCATCCCTGCAGACCACGAAGCCCCGTGCATTACTGGGGGTGAGAGCGGTGCTGGGCCGGGCTGGTGCGCCGGGAGGGGCTGCCGGGCCGCCCCGCGCCCGGTGCTCGGGGACGGGGAGCAGGCTGGGCCAGGCCGAGGGACGGCGCGGGGTCCAGCCAGGGCACGTCCAGCCTGGACCGTGCCGTTGCAGGCGGCCGCAGCCGCCCCCCGTCCCTCCCCGCTGCTGCAGTGAGACGGAGCGACGGCAGAGGGAGTGCGGGGAAAGGAGCGCGGAGCCGGAGAAGGAGACAAAGGAGGAGAGCCACGGCCAGGGTGTGGGGCTCGGGAAGGGAGCTGTCGGGCTGGGGCCGCTGTGTCCCGCCGGCAGGACGGGGGCTCGCCGGGCGCTCCCAGCCGGGGCAGGGCCGTGCCGAGCTGGGGCTGCCCCTTTATGCTCGGGATATCCGGCTTGCACCACCTGGGCCCAGCTGTTGGCACCGAAACCCTTTGGGTCCCGTGCGAGCACCCCAAGGGCTCCTGGCTGGGGCAGTCTCCTGGCGCCTCCGGCCGCCCCGCCGACGGGCACGTGAGAGCCGCAGTGCCGGGGCAGAAATGGCGCTGCTCCTGCCCCTGCCCCGGGGGCACAGCGCTCAGCGCCCCCGGGCTGGTGCATCTGCCCCCGGGCGCAGGGTCAGCGAGACCTGGGGAGCAGCGGAGGCCTGGCCCCCCGGCGCTGGCGGAGCTGGGGAGGGGGCACCGGCGCAGGCAGCCTCCGTCCTCTAGCCATCCTGCACTGCAGCCTGCCTGGGGCGCGAGCGGTGACGGCTGCACCCCGTCCCTGGGTCCCGCCTGCGCCCCGTGGGGCCTTGACCTGCCGTGCAGCCTGAGGGGCAGCCCAGACCTCTCGCCTTGGCCCCTTACCTCCACTCTGCTCGGCCACATCCTTCCCTGCATCCTCTTGGCCCGGTCAGCCTGCTGGGGTGGGGGCGGGGATGTGGGGCAGGGGGTGGTGGGCTCCTGGGAGGGCTCCCCTCCCCCGGCCCCTTGCTGCTGCCCTCCTGACCGGCCTCCTCTGCTCTGCATTCCTTGCAGGATTACGGAGCGCACCGCGCTGCAGACTGAGCCACCCTTGCTGCCATCACCGTGCCTCGACGAGCTGCTGACCATGGGGCGGCTGGAGGGCACGGCCCTGCTGCTGCTGCTGCTGCTGCTGCTGGGGAGCCCGCGAGCGGGGCAGGCCTCCACGGTGCTGGGCACCCTGGATCTCCAAATCGACGAGGAGCAGCCGGCAGGCACCATCATTGGGGACATCAGCGCCGGGCTGCCCCCCGGCACCACTGCCTACATGTACTTCATCTCGGCTCAGGAGGGTAGCGGCGTGGCCACCGACCTGGAGATCGACGAGAACACGGGCATCATCAAGACAGCCCGCGTGCTGGACCGGGAGACCCGGGACCGCTACAGCTTCATTGCCGTCACCCCCGAGGGCGTCACGGTGGAGGTGGGCATCCAGGTGAACGACATCAATGACCACGCGCCCGCCTTCCCGCGGCGCCGTGGCGCCCTCCAAATCCCCGAGCACACGCCCGCCGGCAGCCGCTTCCCCCTGGACCCCGCCTTCGACGCCGACAGCGGGCAGCTGAACACCCAGGGCTACGCCATCAAGGGGGGCAACGCGGGGCAGGCCTTTCGGCTGGAGACGCGCCGCGGCCCCAACGGGGCCCTGCAGCCCGAGCTGGTGGTGAGCGGGGTGCTGGACCGGGAGAACCGCTCGTCCTACGCCCTGGTGCTGGAGGCCTACGACGGTGGCTCCCCGCCCCGGAGCACCCAGATGACCCTGCAGGTATCAGTGCAGGACGTCAACGACAACGCGCCCGCCTTCAACCAGAGCCGCTACCACACCCTCATCTCCGAGAACCTGAAGCCAGGCAGCAGCATCCTGCAGGTCTTCGCCTCCGACGCAGATGAGGGCGACAATGGGGCCGTGGTGTACGAGATCAACCGGCGCCAAAGCGACCCCGACCAGTACTTCACCATCGACGCCCACACCGGCGTCATCCGGCTCAACAAGGGGCTGGACTACGAGCTGCGCAAGGTGCACGAGCTGGTGGTGCAGGCTCGGGACCGGGCTGTGCACCCCGAGGTCACCACAGCCTTTGTCACCATCCACGTGCGCGACTACAATGACAACCAGCCCACCATGACCATCATCTTCCTAAGCGAGGACGGCTCGCCCCGCATCTCCGAGGGGGCGCAGCCCGGCCAGTACGTGGCCCGCATCTCCGTCTCGGACCCCGACTACGGCGAGTATGCCAACGTCAACGTCTCCCTGGAGGGCGGCGACGGCAAGTTCGCGCTCACCACCAAGGACAACATCATCTACCTGATCTGCGTGGACCAGCTGCTGGACCGGGAGGAGCGGGACTCCTACGACCTGCGGGTGACAGCCACCGACTCGGGGACGCCACCGCTGCGGGCAGAGTCCGCCTTCGTGCTGCAGGTGACGGACGTCAACGACAACCCGCCGCTCTTCGACCAGCAGGAGTACCGGCAGAGCATCCCCGAGGTGGTGTACCCGGGCAGCTTTGTCCTGCAGGTGACCGCCCGCGACAAGGACCAGGGCCCGAACGGGGAGGTGCGCTACAGCATCCTGCAGGGCCCCGACGCCCACGCCAGCTGGTTCGCCATTGACCCCGCCACGGGCATCATCACCACTGCTGCCCCCCTGGATTACGAGATGGACCCCCAGCCCCAGCTGACAGTGCTGGCCACGGACGGTGGGACGCCCGCGCTTTCTTCCACGGCTGTGGTGTTTGTGGTGTTGCAGGATGTCAACGACAACGAGCCCGTATTCAAGAGCAACTTTTACAATGTGTCACTGAAGGAGAACACACCTGCGGGGACCTGCTTCCTACAGGTGGGGGCTGATGGCAGGGCAGGCACCCGGGGCAGGCGCAGGGGAGGGGGGGGGAGTGGGGTGCAGAGTGGGTGGGGGCAGCGAGGCAGGAGGTGGGGCCAGGGGTCAGTGCGGGAGGAGGAAGGGGTCAGAGCTGAGTGGGCTCTGGGGCAGGGCCTGGGGGGCAGAGTGGTGTAAATGGTCTTGAGAGCAGCGGGCATCTCTTAGCAGCTTCCTTGCCACGTCCCAGGTTTGGGCCGTGTGGAGCGGGAACAGGTGGGCGCGTGGTTGGACAGACCCAGCCAGGATGGACCGGGCCCTGTTGTGCCGGGTGCTGCGCAAACCCCAGCCGGGATCAGGGCCCTGTTGTGCTGGGTGCTGCACAGACCCCGGCCAGGATTGTGCCCTGCAGGCGGGCGCTGCAAACCTGCATGATGAGCCCTGCCAGGCTGGCAGTCCCCCGGCAGCCGGGGAGTTTCAGCTGAATCCAGCACCTGGCTGCCCTGCGCCCCTCGCGCCTCCCCGGGGACAGGCTGGCAGTGCCGGGCAGGGAGGAGGCTGTGCTCCCGGCCGTGCCTCAGCTGCCCTCCCAACGCGGAGCGGGCATCTGTGGAACGTGAGCATCCGCGAGGCGCTGACACCTTTGCTGGTCCTGGTGGTGAGAGGGCAGCTCTGGGCAGCAGTCAGCACCTTTCCATCATCTGAAGTGCTGCTGGCCACTGCTGAGCTGGAAGGACCCTGGTATCCTGACCCCCCGTCCCTGGCTGTCACCACCACGCAGGACACCCTTGCTGTGTGTGCCTGTGCTGGGCATGTGGGCAGCTTGCACTGGTGGGCACGCGGGTGGCCTGTGCTGGGGGGGTTGACCGTGGTGGGCACATGGGTGGGTTGCCCGAAAGTGTGACTATGCTGGGCACGTGGGCAGCTGGCACAGGGATGTGTGACCATGTGGGGCATGTGCATGCCCTGTGTGGGAGTCTGTGACTGTGCTGGGTATGTGGGTAGCCTGTGCTGGGGTGTGTGACCATGGTGGGCATGTGGGTGGTGTGCGCTGGGCTGCACGACCACACTGGGATGCGGGCGGCCTGCACAGAGGTCTGTTACCATGCTGGGCACGTGGACAGCCAGCGCGGAGATGTGTGACCATGCTGGGCGTGTGGCTGGCCTGTACCGTGGTGTGTGACCGTGCCGGATACGTGGGCGGCCCGTGCTGGGGTGTGTTACCGTGCCGGACACATGGGCAGCCTGTTCTGGGGTGTGTGACCATGCTGGACACCTGTTGCCCCGTAATGGATTTCCTTGGCCATTAATGTGGGGTAATGGGATGTGGGGGGGGAGCCCAGCTCCCATGGATGTGGGGCTCTGCGCCTGTGTGAGGCACCGTGGGGGGCTCCAGTGATGGGGGGAAGTGAGCTGAACTGGGGGGAGGGCAGGCCTGTGGTGGGGCTTCAAGGGAGGGGAGCTTGCCTTCAGTGGGGTAGGAGGGTCTGTGTGGCTGGGCTGGGGCCCACGCCGCACAGGAGGCGTTGCTTCCCCCGGGCTGGGGGGAGGCTAGAGGCAGCCCCGGCTGCACGGCCCCATGCGGCGGGGGCTTGGCTGGGCTCGGCGTTTCGCTTGGAAGCTGCCGGCTGGGCCCAGCGCAGGTAACTCCCGCGTGGCCCCGGCACAAAGCAAACAGCTCGCACATCTGCTGCCGCTTCCTCTGCGCTGGGAAACGTGAGAGCTTGGGAGCGGAGGCTGGACCGGCCGGCCAGCTCGGCACCGCGCCCCCGCCAGGGGAGCCAGGCCTGGGGAGCTGGCCCAGGTCTGCAGGGCATGAACTTGGAGCGCAGGGGTTGCGGGGCCCCCGGTCAAGCTCCTGCCCATCCCCTCCAGCCCCGAGCAGGTGGGCCAGGACGGGGCTTCCCAGAGAGGCTGCCTCTGTGCGCACACTCCCAGTGACGGAGCATCCGCCAGGTCCCCGGGTGAGTGGCTCCCACGGTTCATCCCCCTCCCTGCTCCAGACCGCGCCTGGTTTCTAGCCGGAGCGTGTCTGGCTGCAGTTCCCAGCCCCGGGATCGTGCCCCGTGAGGCCAGGGGGCTGGTGGGTCTCCGGGGCCCCTGCCCAGGCACGCACCGGGGGTGTTGCTGCAGCCCCGGGAGCCCCGCTTACACAGCCCTGCTCTCGGCGCTCTGCCACCGTAACGCACGTGGCCCTTGCCCCAGACCACGTTTGTCCCCGTAGGCCCTGATGTGGCGCTTGTACAAAAGCAGGGCACAAGTTGACCCGCCCTGTGCCCCGGCGGTGCCCTTTCTGGGTCTTTCCCGCTCCCTACCAAGCCTCGGACCATGGTGGGAGATGAAGAGGTCCCCTCCGGGGCCCTGGGAGATGCGATCACACCTGGTGCTGGGCTGAGGGGACCCCCAGTGCCGTGCCTGCCGGGGTGTCAGCATTGCTTCGGCTGCCCTGGGAGCGTCCTGCACTGGCTGAGCTGCGGGGCCAGCAGGGTCTTTGCCCCGTGTGTCAGGTGTCTCCGGCTGGGGATGTCCCCTCGCGCTGCCCGTGCAGTGCCTGGTACGGAGCAGCTGCTCGGGTCGGGGCTCCCAGCAGTGGGCTGTCCACGCTGCAGCCTCTGCCTGTGTTGTGGGGTGGGCCCATGGTGCCAAGCCTCGCCTGCTATCCCTGCCCCACAGGGCTCCCTGTCTAGGCCGGGCACGGGGGGGAGCACACACGGCAGGACACCCCTGTCACACGGCCGTGCTCACGTGGCAGCACAGGCTCGTGGTGCACCCCATCCAGAGGGCAGAGGTCATGCCACGGGTAAACCCTTATGAACCTGCAGTGCCGCGCGTGCAGTTGGTCCCAGGGCAGTGCCTGGGCGAGCCTTGTGCTGCATGGGTTGCGCCGTTGTGGGGGAGAGCTGGGGTGCGCAGCCCTTGGGCCTTGGGGCATGAGGAGGGAGCCCCTGCCTCCCTCCCAGCCCGAGGCAATGCCCGAGGCAAGGGCGGGCAGCAGCTGGGTGCGGGGTGTGTGGGGCTGGGCGGCGGGGACGTGGGGCGCAGGGTGGGGGAGGCGGCAATGCTGCTGCAGCCGGAGGAGTGCACTCCTTCCAAATTCCTGCGAAAGCTATTTCCTGGCGCTGCCAGCAGCCTCCTCCTGGGCTTGGCACAGAGGCCAGCGCCATGATTAATTCAAGTAGCATTTCCCCTGGAGCGGCAGCCGCGTTTCCACTGCAGCCGGGAGAGGGGCCCCAGCCCCTGCGCGCCCCTCCCCCGGCCCCTCGCTCGCTGCCCCTCCCCCAGCCCCTCGCCCCCGCCCCTCCCCCTTCCCAGTGCCCTCCCTCCACCTCCACAGTGCTCCCCTCCCCCTGCCCCCTGCCCTGCACCACGCTCACCCAGGCCCCTGCACGCGGTGCGGGCAGCCCAGATCCAGCCTACCCCCAGCCCTGTTGTCCCATGGGTCCCACCCCCGCCAGTCCCATGCCCAGGGCCCATGTGGCCTGGTGCAGCCCCCAGGGCAGGGGGTGCATGGCCCACCCCGGCCCCCGCCCTGCCACCTGCGCTCCCATCCAGTCCCGGGCTGAATCCTGCCACCCGAGAGCTGCGGCACCCCGGTGCCCCATCGCCCCCCGCCCGGGGCGGCCCAGACCACCGCCATGGGGCAGCGGGGCGGCCATGCCGAGGCTCCCAGAGGAGGCCGCACTCCCAGCCGCCTCCGGCCTGACCCCTGGCCCCTGCCGCGTGCGCCGGACGCTCCCCGGGGCTGACCCCTGACCCCGCGCCTCCCCCGGGGCCGCGGCGCTGCAGGCCGGGGCGTGCGGGCGGCTCCTGAAATAGCCGCCGTGGCCTCTCCCAGGCCGCTTTTAGCCGGCGGTGGCGGTGCCAGGCCGCGCGGGCAGAGCGCCTGGCATGGGCCCACGGAGGGCGCCGTGCGTGGGACCGCTGACCACATTGGCGCCAGCCTCCCCGCCTCTCCCAGCGCAAGCCGTCGCTCGGCGGCCCGGAGCCTTGCCAAAGCCGCAGCGCAACATGTGCGCAGCAGAGACCCGGCGGGGCCGCATCCAGCTGGGCTCCCTGCCCGGCCGGGGGGGCCGAGGGGCAGCGCTGAGGGGCGCGGGTGACACCGGGCTGCACCGCTCCCAGCCTCCACCCATGGGAGAAGGGCCCCAGGCACCGCCTCGAGGCCTGCCCGTCCCTGGCCCGTGCGGCTCCGGGGAGGGGGCCACGCGGCCCGGCCCAGCCCCCGTCGGCCCTGCCCCGCGCCTGGTGCTTTCCCTGGATTTATTGTGCGTTTTCCTTTGTTTCCAGTCCTGACAGGACGTAAAACCTGAGCCGGCTCCCCCTGCCCGGCCCCCGGCCTCCCCCTGCCCGGCCCCCGCCCTCCCGTTGCTTGGCTGGGGGGACGGGCTGCTCCCCCCGCCGCGCTGCGTGCAGGGGATCTCCTCGGTGCTGGGGCTGGCTGGGGTGGACGGGAGGCTGCTGGGACCCTGGAGCCAAAGGCAGCTGGGGTGGGGGCAGGAGGAGGTGCTGTCGGGGCAGGGGGGGGCACTGCTGCGGGGGAGCAGGAGGGGGCGCTGCGCTGTGTGGACGTGAAGGGGTGCTGCGGGGGTGCTGCATGGGGTGACCGGGAGCGCTGCGCTGCGTGGGGCGGGGGCCGCGGGGGCGAGGGGGGGGGCAGGCGGGCGCCCCGCAGAGCTGCCAGGCAGGGCCCGGTGTCGGCGCCTGCCGTGAAACCTGAGCGCTGCCACCGTGTCTGCGCTGCCCCATTATTCGTGGTGCGGCCCCGCAGCCTCCTCTTCCGGCTGCGGGAGCAGAGCAGCAGATGCAGCGCTGGCAGCTTTCTCCTCCGCCTTCCTGTCCCGGCCCCGGGGGCAGACGTGCAGCAGAGCTGGGGGCGCGTCCCGGTCTGGGGGGGCCACCCCTGGCTCTGCACGGCCTGCCCCGAGGGGCTGCCCCGGGGCAGGGATGGGCGGCTGCAGCTCCGGCTTCGGGGGCAGCGCAACCCCTGAGGGCCCTGAGCTACAGCCAGGGCCGGGCAGGAGCGGAGGGCGTGGAGGTGGGCTCCGGCGCCCCTTGGCCAGTGCCGGCGCGGGGGACCGGGAGAGCACCCTGTGCAGGCTGGAGCGTCCCCCGCCCAGGCGGAGCTGGGCCAGCTCTCCCCGGGGTTACAGCACCGCTGGGCCCTGGGGTCTGTGGTGGCCCAGGGAGAGGCCCCCGCCCCATGCCCCAGCTGCGGGTGCCTGACAGCCCCGTCGGGCAGGCGGAGGCTGCGCTGGCGCTGCACGTGCTGCGGCCTGGGCCGTGCGGCTCTCGCTGCGCCGGGATTTCCTTGGCGGCTGTGCAGGAACGGGCGGGGGGACGAGGGTGTCAGCTTCCTGCTGCGGCAAAGGGTGTTAAATGCACTCGAGACCCCCAACAGACCCGTGTACTTTGCTGCGGAAGAAGCCAGTCACCCCCTAGTCTGCATCCGTGGGGTCACATTCCCCCCAGTGCCAAGTGCAGCGTCTGTCTGAGCCAGGGGGCAAGACCCTCGAGCCAGGACCCTCCGGGGTGAGTGCGAGCAGGAGCACAGGCCCTGGCCTTGGCGAAGGCGAAGAGCACCCCGGCCCCTTTAGCAACAGAAGTGGGGAAAATTCCCTCCCAGCCCCACATCCAAATGTGAGGAACCACCGAATACCTCCGCCCTGCCCTGCACCCAGGGGCAGCCAGCAGGACCGCACCTCCCCGCGCCGCGCCGCACTTCACAGCCAGATCCGTCCATCTGTGTCCCCGCACGGACTCGTCCCAGCTGTGTCCATGTCCCGCAGCCGCGTCGGTGCCTGTCCGGCCCCTGCCCTGGGCTCAGGGTCCTCTGGAGCTCCCGGTGCCCGGGGCGGGGGCTGCTCCAGGGCGTCCCGACGCCGCTCTTCCCCGCACGCACGCTCCGGGCATCGCTGCTGCCGGGCGCCCCCTGCCCAGCCCCCGCGCGGCCTGCGCTGGGACGCCCGGCGAGGCAGAGCCCCCCCGTCCCTGGGCGCCCAGCCCACGGCCCCCTGCTCTGACGGAGACGTGTTTGCTGAGATCCAGCCTAGACCTGCTTTGCTGCGACCTCAGGCCCTTGCTGCGGGTCCTTCTCTCTGCGGCAGGAGAGAACGGGGGCTTTTGCTCTTGCCTCTGGCAGCCTTTTGCGGGCTGCTGCCGCGTCCCCTCTTCAGCCCTTTCCCCCAGCCGAACCTGCCCGGCTCCTCCAGCCTCTCCTCACGGGACCTGCCTTCCAAGCCCTCGATCATCTTTGTTGCTGCCTCCGGACCCTCTCTAATGTCTCCCTGGCCTCCTAAAATGTGGAGTCCAGAACTGCACACAGGATCCGGGTGAGGACTGACCAGGGCCGAGCAGAGAGGCACGGTCACCTCCCGTGTCTTGCATCTGATGCCTCTTGATGCAGCCCAAACCGTGCTGGCCTTTCGTGCGGCTGCATCGCGCTGCAGACTCCTGCGGAGTCTGTGCTCTACCAGGGCTCCTAGCCCAGTGGGTCTTAACCTTTTTGGGCTTGGGGCACCCTTGGATAAGCTCAAGACTCCCTTGGGAAATGTCAGCTCTTAATTTTCACTCTTTTTGGACTACAGAAAAATACTAGAGCAGTTTTTGTGGTGCAGAGAGCCCAGGAAGACTCCAGCTGTGGATTTCTGCTTGGAATCTCTGGGTTTTATCTTGTAAATCCTGTTTGCAAATCTAACAGGCCTGTGGCACCCCACATCCTCCTTGAAAGGGTCTCAAAGGACTCCCAAGGTGCCGTAACATGCTGGCTGGGAATCACTGTCCTAGACCCTTCTCCTGTCCAGCCAGGCATTGCCCATTTTGCATTGGCGTTTTGGAGCATTGCTCTTGGGGCGCAGCACTTGTCAGCACTGTGTCTCCAGCCTGGCTTTCCACGCTGTCGCGATCTGTCTCGATTGCGTTCCCATCCTCCAGTGTGTTCACAGTCATAGACATCCTACAGCCGTGGGGCTGGCAGGGACCTCCACAGGTCACATCTAGTCCAACCTCTGCCTGGGCCTGGACCAGCCCTGTGCGAACCATGTTATACAGGCACGAATCTAAACTCTTTGTAAGACCAGCATAAACCCTGGCACAGCACAGACCTCGCACCTGAACTGCCACAGGTGAAACAGGGGGGCCGCAGCAATGTCCTGCTTGTATAACAGGTCATTAAGATATGCTTGAGAGGTCCTGGTAGAGAGCCGTGCCCCTGCTACAGAGAAAGGCAACCTCCCCTCCACTCCATACCAATCTGACCAGAGGGTAGAAGTCCTCCGGGACCCGAAATCTGGCATCAGTCTGATCCTGAGCAGAGGGGCAAGACCCTCTAGCCAGGACCCTGTGGAGTTGGTGCCAGCAGGACACAGCCCAGACCCATCCCCAGCCTAGGCTGCAGCACCCAGTGTCTCTGGGGGAAGCTTAAAAACGCCCCAACACATGGAGCAGGAAGTGGAGGCAACTAGCAAAGCCCAGAAACCTGGGAAATCCCCGCAGCAGAGCACAGGTATCTGGACCGGTGGCTGTCCAACCTCTCCTTGAACCCCTCCAGTTCTGGAGAGCCCCGCGCTTCCTTGGACGTCTCGATTCCCCCTGCTCTAGCAGTGAAAAAGTTTTATCTGATCTCCAATCCAAGCCAACTTGGCTGCAACCTCAAGCCATTGGTGCACGTCCTGCTGCGCAGCCGGAGAGAACAGCGTCGTTTCCGCAAGCTGAACGTGCCCAGCTCCTCCATCCTTCCCCGCTTCGGCGTCTGCGGACTTGCTCCAGAACCGGCGTCCAGCTCGTTAAACCCACTGGCCAGCACCAGGCCGCCGTGGGGCTCCACTCGAAGCCTCCCACCGTGCTGACGTGGATCCACGTACAACAGCCCTTGGCTTGCGGCTAGTGCGACAGTTGTCTGCCCACCTCATAGCAGCTTTGTCCAGCCCGCTTGTTTAGGAGAAGCTTGTGTGGGGCTGTTGGACAAAACCCTTGCTGAAGTCCAGGTACGCGAGAGCCGCAGCGTTCCCGGCCTCTGCCCGGCCAGCGCTGGTTGAAGGAGATCAAGTTCGTTCGGCCCGTTTGTCCGCGCGGGCTGCTTCCACCCGCCTTTGCTCCTCCAGATGTGTGCAGATGCACTCCCCGAGGCTCCGCTCCGGGACCTACCTGGGCACTGACTGACTCCTTTCAGGGCCCTCCAAAGCTCTCCGGCCCTCTCTTATCAGCTCGCCCCGTTCCTCGTCCAGATGATCGTTATTCGGTGCCTGGCTGCTGCTTCAGTTTGTTGTGAGGACGGAGGCAAAGCAGCTGTTGAGCAGCTCCACCTTCGCCTCTCTTAGACCACAAGGCTAGAAGCAATGGCCCCAAGCTGCAGCATTGGAAACTGAGGCTGAAGGAGGGACTTGCTGACTCCCAGGCTGGTCAGGCACTGAGGGGCGGTGGGCTTTCCATCCTGGGAGGTTGTCAGGAGTGGGGCGGACAGGCACGTGGCTGGGGGCGGCGTAGTTGGGTTAGTTCTCCCTTGAGCTGGCCCGACTTCCCTGCGATCCTACGGTTGAATCAAAATGCTTCACGTTTCCCAGTCTGGCCCACTGACAAGCTGCCTAACCCCTGCGGCGTGACAGCTGGGGGGCTGGGAGGGTGCGGCGGGGGCAGAGTCTCCAGGCACAGGAGCGGATTGACCCCGTGTCTCCATCCCGGGCTGGGGGGGACGGTGCTTGGACCATCGGGGTGCAGCGAGGGGCTCTGGCACCTTCCCCGGGCAGTGCTGGGGTGCCGGGGAGGGCACGGGAGCAGAGTGGGATGGGGAGAGGCACCCCGTTGCTCCAGGGGTGCTCGGACCATCTGGGGCCAGCTCGGGCCAGCCTGGCCTGGAGCACGTGAGGGCTCCTGGGGGGCGCTGGGCTGGGGGCCGAGGGGTGGTGCTGCCCTGCCAGACTCGGCTGTGCCGGGCACCTGCTGCCAGGCTGGGCACGGCCCGAGCAGCTGCTCCCCTGCCCCGCGGGGCGTCGCGTCCGGCTGTGCCTGGTCCCAGCTGCGGCTGGCGGGGCGCGGGAGTCCGCGGCCAGCTGGGCTAAGCCCAGACCCCTCCTTGCGGATTAGCAGGGATCAGGGGCTCTGCGGCTGGAGCCCCTCCCGCATGCCTCGCATTCCCGGGCCCCGGCGTGCTGGACGTGGGCGCTGCGTGTGACTTAGGACACGTGTGTGCGAGGGTCTGGGGCACTGGCATGGGGGAAGAGTGGCTGGTGACTGTGGAGGAGACTCTCCCACGGGCAGCGGGACACGGTCGTTGCCACGGGGGACCGTGGTGTTGTGGTCGTGCCTGGGGTGCAGCCCACGAGCAGGAGGGTGTGGGGCTTGGCAGCGAGTCCTACAAAGCCCCGCGCTTGGGGGCCAGTGACCAGACGTCAGCCGGGGCTGGGGTCCCTGAAGGAGAGGGACGCAGGCATCCGGGTGGGAAGCAGGATGGGCACAAGCCCGTGGAGGCCGACAGTCCTGGCGAGGGTGCGACGGGGGAGCGGAGCACGTGTGCTGGGTGACCGCTGCAGCCGCTGCGCTCTGACCCTGCACCTGGCCCCGGTCTGACGCCTGCAGACAGACCGCAGGCAAGGGCAGCGCGGGAATCAGGCGATCGCGAACAACCAGGGATGGGGCCTTGCGAGCGGGCTCCCGGCGGGCCGCAGCCGAAGACCCTGATCCGATGTCCAGCTGCGCCGGCCGCGGGTGGCCGGCCTGGGACCAGGCACCAAGCGGAGCGTGGAGCGTGTCTGTGGTGCCCCGGGCAGGACGCAGGGGTAACTCCTGCGGTGGAAGGCGCCTGGTGATCCCCGGCCGTAGGGGCCAGAAGAGACCCCGCTCCACCCGGGGGCTGCTGGCATCCGGGCAGGGTCCCCCCGGCTCCCGGGACGGGGCGGCTGGAGCTCAGGCCGGGTCTGAGAGGCCGCGCCAGTGCGCAGCTGGGCCTGGGAGCCAGAGGTCGCTGCATGGAGCGCCCACCCTGCGTGCCGTGCTCGCGTCGGGCCCGTCGCCCTTCGATGCGTTCGGGTCGAAGCGGCACCGAGCCGCGGACTGAACCAGTCCCTCGGGACCAGGGGCCCCGCGGGCCGCGCCGGTCGGAGACATTGCACGGGCTGCTCTATGCACGTCCTTGCGGAGCATCGGGCTCGTGAACGCCTACGCGTGTCTGACGTAGTTAGCCGGTGAGGTGCGCCTCTCCCCCGCCTCGGGACCATGCGGCCGGGGTTTTCCCCAGTCTGGGGCAGCGGTGGAGCCTGCTGTGCTGGGACTCCTGGGTCCCGTCTCTGCCCGGGGAGGGGAGTGGGGTCTGGTGGTTAGAGCTGGGGGGAGGAGAGGGGCAGGCCGGGAGCCAGGACTCCTGGGTTCAGTCCCAGCTCTTGGAGAGGAGCAAGGTCTGGTGGTTAGAGCAGCGGGGCTGGCGGCCAGGACACCTGGGTTCCTTTCCAATGCTGGGAGGCACGTGGGGTCCGGGGCTGGAGCCAGGCTCTGGGATTCAGGAAGGAGCAGGGCAGGCACACCCTCGCACGCCCCGGGCACCATCCCACAGGGAGGGTCGTGCGCTTGCACACCCCGTGCACCGTCCCACAGACTGAGGCACGCGCTCACACACCCCCTGCAGGCGCACAAGCAGGGGTCCACCCTTGCATGCCCCACGCATGATCCCACAGGCAAGGGCATGCCCTGTGCACCATCGCACAGTTGGGGGCCCGCCCACATGCGTAGCCCACACGGTCCTATTCTCCACATCCCGGGCAGTCACGCTCCCTTGCACACTCAGCAATCACAATGCCATGCATTATGTCACAGGCAGTCACGCTCCCTCACACGCGCACAAACACACACACACACACCCATCAGTCCCTTGCACGTGCAGCTAGCTGTCACAGCTCTGGGCACCATTTTGCAGGCACTGCCCCCGTTATCCTGTGCACGTGTGTCCAGCAGTGTTGCACATGCAGACAGGACTCTGTGCATGCCCACTGCAGTCCTGTGCACACGCGCAGCTGGTGGCCTTGTGTGCCTGGAGTGCAAGTTCCCTCTCGCCCGCTTGCTCACACTCTCCAGCGTGCCCAGACAATCTTGCAGCAATAACTTGCTTTCATGAGCCATTGCCCCCCACAGCCTCGCCTGGGCCAAGGCCTGGGGCTTGCGGGGAGGCCTTGGCTGGGGAATTTGGGAAGCCCAGTGGGGGGGCGGGTTCTGCCCAACCGATGGAGGCGCGGGGCTTGTCTAGGCTCCCGTGGCTTGGGCGGGCGCCGGCCCTTCGCTGCCGGAGCGCTGCGCAGGCCAGGTCCCTTGGGCAGTGGCTGCAGCCCAGAGCCTGGCCGGAGCCGCCAGCCTGGACCCCGACTGACCAGAGCAGGGCAGAGCAGACCTCAGGAAGACGTGTCTGTGACTAACCCGCCGGTGGCGGGGGAGGAAGCTGGTGGGGGGGACGCTCACCGCTCAGCAATGCAGGTCCTGGCAGCAGCTGGATCTTGCTCATCTCGTCTGTGGGGCTTGGGTGGGTGGCGGGGGGCGGTGACCAAACCCAGACTGGAGGGGTAGCGAGCACATGCCCCCCCCGTGACCAGTCTCACTGACCGGAGGGGGGGTCCCCTGTGGGCAATCCTAGAGTCTGGGGAAGGTGGGGTCCCGCCTGCCCCCCTTGCCCATCGCCTAAGCGGCGAGTGCGGCCGTCAGGGGGTGCACCGGCGCTCTCGGGGGGGGTGTGCGTGCACCCCCGTGTACCCCCTACATGTCGCCACTGTCCCCAGAAGATGCTGAGCTCTGTGGCACTGGGGGGTCCCAGCAGGGGGATGCAGCGGGGGTGGGTGGGTGCTGGGGGTCTTAGCAGGGGGCAGGTGGGGGAGATGCCTCATTTAGGCTCCGGGACCTCTGTGACGAGGCAGGACGATGACCAGCTCCACGGGCCGGAGCTGCCGCTGTGGCACCACGGCTGGGGCACGGCCCCGCTGACACGGCGCCTCCCGCAGGTCACGGCCACGGACGCAGACAGCGGCCCTTTCGGCTCCGTCTCCTACTCCGTTGGCTCCGGCATCGGCAGCGTCGTGCCCACGCAGTTCAGCATCGACAAACACACGGGGCAGCTGTGCACCGTGCAGCCCCTGGACCGGGACGAGGGCGCGGACGCCTACGACTTCACCGTCACGGCTGTCGATGGGGTGAGCCGCCGGGCCGGGGTGGGGCGAAAGCCACGTGCCCAGCCGGCGCTGCGTGGGTGCTCTGTCCCTGCCCGCGCCGCGCAGGGCTCACCGCTGTCCCTCTCCCCCCCAGGGCGGCCTGAACTCCATGGTGTACGTGAAGGTGTTCCTGGAGGACGTGAACGACAACCGGCCGGCCTTCTACCCGGTGGAGTACGCGGCCAGCATCAGCACGCAGAGCATGCCGGGCACGGCCGTGCTGCGTGTCACCGCGCACGACAAGGACGAGGGGCTGCATGGGAAAGTGACCTACCACATCGTGGCCGGGAACTCGCCCCCGCTCTTCTCCCTCAACAAGGACACGGGTAAGAGCCGCAGGGCCCGGCCCACCTCCCCCCGCCTGCCGGGGGACGGCGTGGGCACAGCGGCTCCGTGGGGCGGGGGTCCCAGCCTGATCCACTGGCAGGGCTGCAGGCGGGGGCCCGGCACAGACGCAGGCAGGGGGCATCATGCGGGCTCCTTCCCTGTGGCCCTATCCCTTGGCCTGGCCCCCTCGCTCCCCACGGCTGCTCCCCGGGTCCCTCCATCCCTGCCCAGCGTGCAGGGGTCGCGGGGCTCCGTGGGCGCAGGCAGGGGCCGCCAGTACCGTGCTCTTCCCTCCTCCCAGGCGTCATCTCGCTCTCGTGGTCCCTGAGCGGCAAAGCCAACACGTTGGTGCAGCTGGCGATCTCGGCGCGGGACGGCGGAGGGCTGGCCGCCCAGCCCGATGCCCACGTGAACATCAGCATCGTGGCCGGCACCGTCTCGCCCCCCGTCTTCGAGCAGGCGCAGTACTTCTTCACGGTGACCGAGGACGCGCCCCAGGGGACCAGCATTGGCGCCGTCCGGGCCCAGAACCCCCCAGGTAGGACCCTGCGTCCGTGCCTTCCGCACCGAGCCTGCGGCAAAGGTGGGGGGGCCCCTGCCCCACTCTGCCCCGCGGTCCCCCTGCCGGGCGCGGGTCTGAGCGGGTCCGCCCTTCCGCCACCTGCCCCCAGGCCACTCGGACGACATCTTCTACTCCATCTCGTCGGGGGACCCCCACAGCTACTTCTCCATTGACTCCGGCTCGGGGCAGCTGTGCGTCAGCCTGCCCCTGGACCACGAGGCGCAGGCGGTGCTGGTGCTGGACGTGCAGGCCCGCAGCGGCTCGCCGCCCGCCTACAGCAACACGCGCGTGAAGATCGCCGTGGCGGACGTCAATGACAACGTGCCCGCCTTCCCCGCCCCTTCCGACTCCATCTTGCTGCCCGCGGCCACCGCCCCCGGCACGGCGGTGTACACGCTGCAGGCCGAGGACCGCGACAGCGGGGCCAACGGGCAGGTGTACTTCGAGCTGGCGTCGGGCGGGGACGGGGTTTTCGGGGTGGAGCGCGCCTCCGGCACGGTGCGGCTGGTGGGCGCGCTGCCCCCCGAGGCCGGCGCCCCGTACGGGCTGGTGATCGTGGCGCGGGACGGGGGCGTGCCCCAGCTCAGCGCCACCTTCACCCTGCTGGTGCACGTGCAGGCGGCGCACGACCACGGGCCGCTGTTCGACACGCTCATCTACCGCGTGGAGGTGCGCGAGGGCACGCCCGTCGCCACCCGCTTCCTGCAGGTGCGGGCGCTGGCGCGGGACGCGGGCGCTGCCCCCCTCACCTACCACCTGCGGGCCGACGGGGATGCCGCCAGCTTCGGCATCGTGCCTGACAGCGGCTGGCTCTACGTCAAGAGCGCGCTGGACCGGGAGACGCGGGACCTGTACGTGCTGACGGTGCTGGCCTCGGCGGGCGCAGGCAGCGGGACCGGGGGCCGGACGGGCACCAGCACGGTGCGGGTGAGCGTCACCGACGAGAACGACAACAGCCCACGGCTCAGCGAGGAGCGCTACTTCTTCACCGTGCCCGAGAACCAGCCTCCCGGCACCGGCGTGGGGCGGGTGACGGCCAGCGACCGGGACGCGGGCCCGAACAGCCGGCTCACCTACCGCCTCCTGCAGCACGACCCCAGCTTCCTCGTCCACTCGCAGACCGGTGAGGGGCTGGGGAGGGGCCGCTGGGGCGGGGCTGGGAGGGGCCGTCTCGGGGCGCCGCGGGGCTGAGCGCGCCCACGTTCCCGCAGGGGAGCTGAGCGCCCGACGCAGCCTGGACCGAGAGCAGCAGTCCAGCTACCAGCTGCTGGTGGTCGTGCAGGATGGGGGCACGCCACCGCGCAGTGCCACGGGCACTGTCCACGTCACCGTGCTGGACGAGAACGACAACGCGCCCGCCTTCCTGCACGTGGCTGCCGGGCAGGAGCTCCCGGTGCAGGTGGGAGCCGGGGGGATGGGCTCCCGGGGCAGGTGGGGGGTGGGGGGGCAGGAGCTCCAGGGGCAGGGGGGCTTGTGCTGGAGACAGGCTCTGGGCGGGGGTGACAGTGCCAGCCCAGGGGTGGTGGGGCTGGGCTGGGGTCCGGGCACCAGCTGCGATGCAGGCTTCAGTGCCCCACTTTCCGTGGCAGGTGCTGGAGGAGAAGCCGTCGGGGCACCTGGTCGCCTCGCTGCAGGCCAAGGACCCCGATGAGGGCGAAAACGGGACCGTCACCTACTCGCTGACAGGTACTGGGTTGGGGGTGAGCGGTGTCCCCGTGTTCCCCCCCCACGTTGCCCCCAGTCTAACAACCCAGCTCCCCCCAGCCCCTGCATCCTGTCCACCCAGCCTCCCCGACCGTGTTCCTCCATGTCCGACGCCCCGGTTCCTGTGCCCCGTGAGCCCCCGTGTCAGTGCCCAACCTGTGCCAGCCCCTGCCCCATGCAGCGTGTCCCCTTCTCTCTGCAGGGGCCTGGGCCGAGCGCTTCACGCTGCACGTGGCCACGGGGGAGCTGCGCACGGCCACGATGCTACGCCACGCTGACCGGGCTGAGTACCTCTTCACCGTGGCAGCCAGCGACCAGGGCGCGGTGCCCCGCCGCACCTCGGCCGTCGTCCGCATTCAGGTGCGCGGCCCCTCCCGGCCCTGCGGACCGTGGCCGTGCACGGCTGGCACGGAGGGACGTGGCCTTTCCTGCACGCGGGGAGCGTGTTGCGTGAGCTGCGGGGCCCGCGGGCAGGCCTGGCGCAGCCGCCTCGGGGACCCCGTGCGTGCCGCAGCCCGTCCCCCTCCACGTCCCTTGCCGGTCTTTGGCCGAGCTGGCTCTGAGGCCGGCCGTGCTGCCCAGGGTGGACTGCGGCTGCCTGGCCCGTGTCCCCCTGGGGTCCCAGCCTGTGTGGGGCTGCAGACTACCGCTGCCCAATGGACCAGACTACCACTGCCCAAGCCAGGTCCATTGCTGGCTGGGAGGAGACAGTCCCGGCACAGCAAGTGCCATGCTCACGGGGTTGCCCCCCCAGATGTGCCCACACCTTGGCCGCAGCTGTCTGCCCCCTTCCTTCTCCAGCCCGGCAGCTCATCTGCCCCATCTGCTCCCGTGGGGCCCCGGAGCCCCAGCCAGGCTCAGGACACCGGTGCCAAGGTGCTGCACCCCTGCCTTCATGGCCGTCTGGGCTCCCCCACGCAGGGCCCGCAGCAGGTGCCAGCCCCGCCGCCCCGTCCTTGCCAAGGTGCATCTGCACCGGGCCGACCCTCAGCACTGCACCCCAATGAACCCCTGCCCGTCTGTCCTCCCTGTGACACCCTGTATCCACGGTCCCGCTTCAGCTCGGGCTGGCTTTGTTACCTCCCCCCGGTCCCTGGCACACCTGCATTGCAGCCCCTGCCCCATCCAGGTGCCAAACACCCCCGCGCTGCATCCAGCCCCACTGCTCCCCCCCCATATGCTCCCCCTCACTGCCCCTCCCCGCCCCCCCGCAGGTGCTGCCGTCCTCCCGAGCGGTGCCACGGCCGGATGCCACGGTGCTGACGCTGCAGCCCATGGAGGGCGTGAAGCCGGGATCGGTGATTGGGTCGGTGGCGCCGACGGATGCCCCTGCACGAGGGCAGGTGACCTACACGCTGGTGGGGGGCAGCGGGGACGGCACCTTCGTGGTGGACAGCTCAACGGGCGAGATCTACGCAGCCCGGGAGCTGGACTACGAGGTGCGGGCACGGCACACGCTGCAGGTGAGCGCGGAGGACACGCAGCGTGGCTACCCCGCCAGCCGCCTGGTGCTGGTGCAGATTCTGGTGCAGGACCGCAACGACCAGGCGCCCACCTTCCCCGAGGACCCCGTCACCATCGTGGTGCCCGAGAACACGCCGGCCGGTGCCTCCGTCTTCACCTTCCAGGCGCTGGACGGGGACGGGGCTGGCCCCAACAGCCAGGTGCGCTACGCCCTGCTGCGCCAGGAGCCCTCCGGGGCCTCCTTCCAGCTGGACGCGCACTCGGGCACCCTGAGCCTGCTCCGGGCGCTGGACCGTGAGACCGCCGCGTCCTTCCTGCTGGTGGTGGAGGCCACGGACCAGGCGCGCAACGCGAGCCAGCGCCGCTCGGCCGCTGTCACCGCCCGCGTCTTCGTGACGGACGAGAACGACAACGCGCCCACGTTCCTGTCGCCCAGCGCCGTGCGCGTGGTGGAGGACCAGCCCACCGGCTTCGTGGCCCTGCACGTGGTGGCGCGGGACGGCGACCTGGGCGAGAACGGCCGCGTCAGCTACGCGCTGCGGGCCGGCAACGCCGACGGCCGCTTCCACCTCAACCCCAGCACCGGTAAGGGGCTTGCAGGGTGGGCAGATGGCCATGGGGGCGTGGTGCTGGAGCCGAGGTGGTGGGGGGGGGCGGGACGTGGGCAAACCAGGGACGAATGGGGGCCGGGGTCAGGGGGTCGCAGGGTCGGGGGGGCCTGGCGGGGGGCAGCTGCTGCCCGGCTGACTCGACCATCTTGCCCCAGGCTCAGCCCATCCCTGGTGACCCCCTGCCCCCAGCTCAGCCTGACCCCGTGACCCCGCTGCCCTGCTCAGCTCCCCCCCTGAGGCTCCCCCCTCCTCCCCAGGTGCGCTGTCCATCGTGCGGGCGCTGGACCGCGAGGAGGTGGCGCAGCACAACCTGACGGTGGTGGCCACGGACCACGGCTTCCCGCGGCACTCGGCCACGCAGCTGCTGTCCGTGCTGGTGCTGGACGTCAACGACGAAGCGCCCGTCTTCACCCAGCCTGACTACGAGGCCGGCGTGCGCGAGAACCTGCTGGCCGGCACCTCCGTGCTGCAGGTCCAGGCCACCGACCGCGACCTGGGTGAGCGCCGGGGTGGGCAGAGGTGCCTCCGGCGCCCACTGCGGGGGTCACTGCCTTTGCTAGAGGGGCGAGGGACTTGGGGGGCCATAGGGGCCCTGTCACTGCCCCTTGTTGTGTCGTAGCAGCTCCCCTCCCCTGCCTTCCTCCCCCACCCAATTCCCACCCCTGCCCCTGACTGCAGCTCTGGCCTTGCCCCCAGGGCTGGGGGTCCCCACGGGCCCTTCGCGGCTCCCCACCCCTCACCCAGGGTCTCTCTGCAGGTGCCAACGGGGAGGTGAGGTACGGAGGCCTCTCCGGGGGACCCTTCTCCATCCACCCGCAGACCGGGCTCATCACCACCACGCGGGCCCTGGACCGGGAGGAGCAGGAGCTGCACGTGCTGACGGGTACAGGGCCGACGCGGGGTCCCCAGGCACGGGGGGAGGGGGTCGCCAGAGCGGGGGAGCTGGGGGGCCTGGTGCTGGCTGGGGCTGGCACCCTGGTCTGCAGCTCCCGCCTCCCCGCAGTGTACGCCCGGGACAGCGGCCTGCCTCCCAACGTGGCCAAAGCAACGGTGCGCATCCTGGTGGGGGACGAGAACGACCACGCGCCCCGCTTCGAGAGCCAGTCCTGCTCCATGGAGGTGCCCGAGAACGAGAGCCGCGTGATGCTGCACGTCCTGCGGGCGACGGACCCTGACGCCGGCGAGAACGGGCGCCTGGAGTACTATGTGGAAGGTGAGCCGGGGGTGCCAGCGCCCCCGCCCCTGCCCCCCACAGGCTCCTGCGTCGGGCAGCTGCTCTCCCCTGCCTGCCCCTGCAAGCTGGAGCAGCCTCTGCCCAGCTCGGGGATCTGCCCCTGCTCGGGGGCCCTGCTCCGCCGCGGTGTCCGTGCTCACCTGCCAGCCCCTCCCTTATCCCGCAGACGGGGACCCTGCCCAGGACTTCAGCCTGGACCCAGCCTCGGGCATCCTGTCCACTGCGCGCAGCCTGGACCGGGAGCACACAGACGCCTACGTCCTGACCGTGGTGGCACGTGACCACGGGATGCCGCGGCGCAGTGCCACCACCACAGTGCACGTGCGGGTGCTGGACCTCAACGACCACGCGCCACGGTTCGCTGAGGCCGCCTATGCCGTGGAGGTGCCTGAGGACCTTGCCTGTGGGCGCGCTGGTGCTGCAGCTGGCGGCGCAGGACCCTGACGAGGGCACCAACGGGCGCGTCTCCTACTACTTGGGCAACGAGTCGCTGGGCACCTTCCAGGTAGACCCAGAGAGCGGGCGCATCACCAGCGCCCAGGCCCTGGACCGCGAGCGCCGCCCCAGCTACAACTTCCTGGCCACGGCCGTAGACTCAGCGCCCTGGGAGCCCAAGAGTGCGGCCGTGCGCGTGACGGTGACCATACAGGACGTGAACGACCACGCGCCCACCTTCCTGCAAAGCCCCCTCACCATCACTCTGCCACACCACGCGCCGCCCAAGCAGGTGGTGGCCACGCTGCGGGCCGAGGACCGGGACGCGGGCGCCAACGCATCTGTGCTGTACCGCTTCGCCGCCCCCACCCCCGGCTTTGCCATCAACTCCTACACCGGTGCCATCCAGCTGCTGCAGCCCCTCAGCTCGCTGGGCCCCCGCCAGCGCACCCTCTTTGTGCTGGCCACCGACCAGGGCCAGCCAGCATTGTCCTCCACCGGCGTGGTGGTCATCCGCCTGCAGGACGAGGGCGACCGCGGCGTGCGCTTCCCCCGCAGCACCAGCGAGGTGGCCCTGCCCGAGAACGCGGCCGCTGGTGCGCCCCGCGGGCACACGGGTCTGGGTTGAGGGGAGCAGGAGCTGGGGGAGGCAGGACGAGGGGCCTGACTGGGCGGCCTGGGTAGGGAATAGACCCCAAGGCCCCCCCACAACCCCACCAGATATCCTCCCCTGGGGCAGCGGTGTGGCCTAGGGTGCCCCAGGGGTGGGCAGTGCCGCGGGAGCTGTGGGGCCCCCGAGTGCCCGTGCCCTTGCTCCCACGGTATTGACGCTCTCCCCTGTCACCAGGCACCGCGGTGGTGACCGTCCAAGCCGTGCACGCGGGCGGCTCCTCAGGGCGCATCACCTACAGCATCGTTAGCGGCAACGAGAAGGGCACCTTCCTCATCCAGCCCCACTCAGGTATGGCAGTGTGGGGGGGGGGGCAGCCACCCTACATATGTGTGTGCATGCATGTGTGTGTCTGCAGGCACCGGTCCAGAGCTAGTCCCAGGGGTGCAGGCAGGTATGCATGTGCACAGCCACAGGCACCTGTGTGTATGTGCATACATGTAGCCCGTGGGTGTGCACAGCTGCGGAGTGTGGACGTGCGTTCCCAGGTGTCGAGTCCCCCCAGGACCCCGTCACCCCTAGGGTGGCTCCTAGGAGGCCCCGTCCCGTCGCATGGCTGCAACATCCCTGCAGCTTGGTGAGGAAATGTTCCCACCCGGAGCCCAGGGCTTCCCCAGGAAATCCTCTCCCCACGCTTCCTGTTCCCGTGTGGGAGACCAGGTCATACGAGGAGAGGCTGAAACACTTGGGACTGTTCAGCCTGGAGAAGAGAAGGCTCAGAGGGGTCTCGGTAGCAGCCTATACATATATCAGGGCCTGGGGGAGCAACTATTCACCAAGGGCCCCCAGGGGAGGACTAGAAAGAACGGACTCAAACTAACAGAAGATCACTTCAGACATAAGGAAAAACTTCTTTACAAGCCGAGTGCCGAGGGCCTGGAACAGGCTCCCCCGGGGGGGGGTACAATCACCCATCCTGGAAATCTTCAAAAAGCATCTGGGCGCCCATCTTGCTGGGGTCATTTGTCCCCCAGCGTCTTTCCTGCCCAAGGGCTGGGGGGCTGGACCTGATGATGTGCCAGGTCCCTTCCAGCCCCTAACATCTATGAAACTGTGAACCGCCTGCACCCCGGCATGGTCCGGAGGCCTGGGAGCGGCGGTAGTACAAGGCTGGCATCGCCTCCCAGCTCCGCTGCTGCATGTGCCCCTCGCTCCTGCCAGCCCTGCACCCAGCCTGCCCCGCGCCCAGGGCTGAGTGCTTGCCCCCGTGGCCCTCAGACCCTCCCAGCACTGTGGTCTCACCGCCCCCATGGGTCATCTACCCGTGCAGGGCTAGGCCGGTGTGTGCAGGCAGGTGAGCCCGTGGGGGGTGGCCACCACCTGCCTGTGCCTGGGGGTGACTGAGGCTGACACGGAGCATGGTCCTGGTGCATGGGGGCTAGGGTGCAGGGGTGTGCTGGGGTATGTGCCAGTCACCGTATGCATGTGGGGGGACAGGTCAGTGCATGGCCCCTGCTGGTGCATGCATCTGTGCGCAGATGCCGGGACCGGGCCGTCTCTGGCCCCCGTGCAGAGCTGTGTCCGGGGCAGGCAGGGATGCAGAGGCTGGAGCCTGGCCTGGCGCAGGCACAGGCACACAGGGCAGGAGGGATGGGGGAGGCACATCCCTGCCTGGAAACGCCCTCCCAGGCCATGTTTCTGCTCCGGAGCCCTGCGAGCCAGCCTCACACCACGGGACCCAGAACCGGACCCTACCGTAGACAAAGCCAGGGGCGCAGACCCTGCCCCTGCCCTTGACATCTGCTCCAGAAGCCCCAGGCGGAGGCCTGGACCCTGCTGCAGAAAAAGGGGCGTCCCCTGGGCCATGCTGAGCTGACCGGGGCGGATCCCTTCCTGCCCCCAGTGCAGCGTCGGTCTGATCCTGAGCGCAGGGGCAAGACCCTCTGACCAGGACCCTGCGGGCTGGTCCCAGCAGGAGCGTCGGCGCAGCCCGGTCTCCATCCCCAGCTTTGAGGAAGGTGGAAACCCGCCCCCGCGACCACTGTAGCAACAGGAGAGGGGAAACGACCCCTCCGCTCTGCCCCGCGCCCTGAGACGAGCCAGCAGGACCTGCGCCCTGAGCTCCAGGCTGCGTGCCCCCACGGGCGCAGCTCTGCCTCCTCCTCCCGCAGCTGCGTCGGTGCCTGTCCGGCCCCTGCCCTGGGCTCAGGGTCCTCTGGAGCTCCCGGTGCCCGGGGCGGGGGCTGCTCCGGGGCATCCCGACGCCGCTCTTCCCCGCACGCACGCTCCGGGCATCGCTGCTGCCGGACGCCCCCTGCCCAGCCCCCGCGCGGCCTGCGCTGGGACGCCCGGCGAGGCAGAGCCCCCCGTCCCTGGGCGCCCAGCCCACGGCCCCCTGCTCTGACGGAGACGTGTTTGCTGAGATCCAGCCTAGACCTGCTTTGCTGCAACCTCAAGCCCTTGCTGCGGGTCCAGCTCTGAATCAATGGGAAAAAAAGGGGTTTTCCCTTTTCTTGCTGGCAGCCCCTCAGGGATTTGCAGGCTGCTGCCGTGTCCCCTCTTCAGCGCTTTTCCCCCCAGCTGAACCTGCCCAGCTCCTTCAGGCTGCCCTCGCAGGACTTGTTTTCCAAGCCCCCAGTCATCTTGGTTACCTGCTTCTCGACTCTCTAATTTTCCCTGGTCTTCTAAAATGCGGAGCCGCAGCCAGGGTCCAGACGAGGCCGGACCAGGGCCGAGCAGAGAGGTGCCGTCACGTCACCTCCCGTGTCCTGCAGCTGATGCGTCTGCTGGTGCATCCCGACCCGCATGGGCCGTTGTGCGGCTGCATCGCGCTGCAGACTCCCGCGGGGTCTCTGCTCTACCAGGGCTCCCGAGCCCTGCCCCAAAGAGCTGCCGTGCCGCCTGCGGTCCCCGGCTCTGACTCTCTCCTGCACCGCAGAACTTTGCATTTGTCCGCACTGAACTGCCACCCATTAGCTCCAGCCCAGCTTTCCAACCCATCGAGATCCTTCTGAATCGCACTCGTGTCCTCCACCATGTTCACGATCCTTCCCGGTTTCACGTCATCCACAAACGTGCTCCAGAAGCTTCTTATGTTGGCGTCCAGCTCGTTAACAAACCCACTGACCAGCACCAGGCCGCTGTGGGGCTCCACTCGGAGCCTCCTGCCGTGCTGATGTGGGTCCATCTATAACAGCCCTCGGCTTGCAGCTAGTGAGCCAGTTGTCTGTCCCCTCACGGCAGCTTTGTCTAGCCCACGTTTCTCCAATTTGTTTTGGAAAAGGCTGTGTGGGGTTCGGACAAAATCCTTGCTGCAGTCCAGATACGCGAGAGCCGCAGCGTTCCCGTCCTCTGCCCGGCCAGCGCTAGTTGAAGGAGATCAAGTTTGTTCAGCACTGTTTGTCCTTAGCAAATCCATGCTGGCTGCTTCCACCAGCCTTTGCTCCTCCAGATGCCTGCAAATGGGCTTTCCGAGGCTCTGCTTTGGGACTTTCCTATGTACTGAGGCATGGCCGAGCAGTTTGCAGTTCCCAGGGTCCTTCTCCTTGCCCTTTTCCAGCCCTCTGGTAACCTGCCGTCTCCCTGGATGGGTCATTCCTATTGGCACGGGCTTCGGGGTCCCCTCTGCCAGTGCCCTCGGTGCTGATAAGCTTAGCTGCCCTTCCACCGGCAGCCGTGGGCAAGCATGTAGGAGCCACCGCCCAGGCTCGGGTGCCTTGGAGATGTGGCCTGAGGCCCGGAGGTCCCTGGAGCCGGCAGGGTGCACAGTGCACGGGGTGGGAAAGGGCTGCATGCAGTGGCCACTGCTGCTGCGGTGCCGTGGTTGACCCCATTGGTGTCTTCTTGGGGTGGTGGCCTTGGGCCAGCTTGCCTGTCACTGAGGGGCAGCGAGGAGGAGACTCGTGGCTGTGGTCTATCGTCCGTGGTGCCCTGTGCCAGGCTCTGCGGGGGCTGCAGGCTCCCCGGAGGGATGGAGGGGTCCTTCCACCCCCACCCCAGGGGCTGCAGCCAGCTCAGGCAGCTCCCCTGGCTTGGCCTGTGCTACAGCTCGGAGGAACTTGTGTTTCGTCCTGTTTGCAGCAGCTCGTCCACTGTCCATGTCCATTGCTTCTCGGCCTCTTGTGGGCTAAGGTCAAGTGGACATGCGCTGGTCTGGTACCTGAGCTGAAATGGATTTAGATGGCCGTGTGTAGTGGAGGGCGCTCTCTGGTCCAGTGCAGACAGGACTGCCTATGAGAGCCTCATAGTTAGCTTCCCGCTTGCCAGTTTCCAGCGGGAGGATCTCAGCTGCACGGCAACTTTATGGGGACGGGGGGACTCCTCCCTAGCTTGCTTCTGCGGCCATGGGCTAAGGGCAAGCGAAACTTGGGGACATCCGAACCCCGAGCCTCCAGGCTTCGGTCTGCACGCAGGATGCTTGCTGACGGATTTGGAAGCACCTGAAGCCCCAGGTTGGAAAGTCTGGGGTGGAGGATACTTGCTGGTTGCAGCACTACATGTGGCTTTTGAATGATTGAGTTTTGCTTAATCAAAAGGATTCGGACCTGATCTGGCTAATTTGACCTGGAACACCAAAAATTTTTCCAAGAAAACGAAAGCTTGTCCAATGTCCATGCCTGGCTTGATCGTGCGGCGGTCAGCAAGCCGGTGCCAGGAGGGGACAGCTGGGAGGCGGGAGGGCCGTGCTCGCGATGCCTGGCACTGCGGCTGCAGACGGCAGTGGTGCCCCGCGTCCTCGTGACCACGTCGGGGTCGTGGTCTGTGCTGCGGAGGCCCCGGTGTCGCTGGTGAAGCACCCGATTCTGTCCCGGGCCGCGCTGCGTCCACGCGGTGCTGCCGGCCCCGGGCGCGGGGAGAAACGCAGCAGCAGCCGCCAGGTCGCAGGCGCTGCGGGGAAGGAGGGGTGTCCGGCAAAAAGGCCGAAGCACGCGGGGCCGTGGCACATAGTGCCTCCAGTTTCATGCCCTGCCCCGTCTCACAGGGACCATCTCGGTGCGGGACTCGAGAAGCCTGGACTTTGAGGCCAGCCCGCGGCTGCGCCTGGTGGTGCAGGCTGAGACGCCGTCCGCCTTCGGGTTCACCGCCGTGAACCTCAACCTGCAGGACGTGAACGACAACCTGCCGCGCTTCCAGCTGCAGAACTACGTAGCCTTCATCTGGGAGGCGCAGGGCTACGACTCGCCCGTCATCCAGGTAGGGCCGTCCCGGCGTGGCGCGGGACCTGGCAGCCCGGGACCCCTCACCAGGACCAGGCTGGCACAGGCGGAGCGGGGTCCGAGAGCCAGGCTGGCTGCGGAAAGCGTGTGCTGGGCAGGGGCTTGTTCGTCTGAGCAGGAGGGGAGCAGGGGTAAAGTGGGACCATATCTGCCCCGGGGCTGGGGCAGGCTGGGGCTCTCGGTCAGCTCTGTCCTGCTGCCCCTCCGTGCCGCTCCACAGGTCCTGGCTGACGACCTGGACCAGGGGGCCAACGGGCAGGTGACCTACGCGATCAACCAGTCGCTGCCCATGAACGGGCTGTACCACATCGATGCCCAGACCGGGGCCATCACCACCGCTGCCATCCTGGACCGTGAGATCTGGTCCCAGACACGGTGAGCGCGGGCGCCTGCGTCCAGCTGTGAGGGCAGTGCCTGCCCGAGCCGGGGGCCGAGGGGCTGGGGGCCGTGGGCCTGGGCGTGGGCATGGCGTGCGGCAGCCCAGTGCCGGCGTCACGGCGCTGGTGCCACGGCCCTGCCTCTCCCTGCAGGCTGGTGTTGACGGCGGTGGACCGCGGGAACCCGCCCCTCGTGGGCTCGGCCACGCTGACCGTGGTGGTGATGGATGTCAACGACAACAGCCCCACCATCCCGCTGCCCTGGGAGGTGCGGGTGCCCGAAAGTAAGTGGGGCTAGGCCGGGGCAGGACAGTGGGCGGCTCGGGCCATCAGGCCAGGGTGCCCCTGAACATGCCCGTGGCGGTGGTGCATCCTGAGCCCGGTTCACGTCTCCCTGAGCTGTGGCCCTGAGCCTCGGGAGAGCGCGGGGAGGGGGGAGGGAGGACGGTAAGGCACTCACAGCTTCTCCCCGCAGACACGCTGCTGGGCACCGAGATCACCCAGGTGACAGGGAATGACGTGGACTCGGGTCCAGCCCTGTCCTACGCGCTGGTGCTGGACGGCGACGCGGCTGGCACCTTCGGGGTCCTGCGCTACGGTGGCCGCATCGCCCTGACGGGGCCGCTGGACCACGAGCAGCGCAGCCGTTATGCCCTGACTGTCCGCGCCTCAGACTCTCGCCACGAGGCCGAGGCCAACCTCACCGTCATCGTGGAGGACGTCAATGACAACGCCCCTGTCTTCAGCCAGGGCCTCTACCAGGTACCGCCCTGCCGGCCCCACACGTATGCACACGCGTGTGCACATGGACATGCGCGCTGGGGTCTCTAGCAAGTACCGCAGGCTCCACACATGCACACGCACACTCACGTCAGGGTCTCTAGCAAGTTCTCCAGGTCTCGTGTACAGGCACACATGAACAGAGCCTAGGATTACACGCTCTGGAGGCACACGCCAGACCCCAGCGAGTACTGCAGGCCTCACGCATACACTTTATGCTTCAAACATGTGCATCTCAGGTCAGTAGCATGGAAGTGCTGCAGGCTTGGCTGCACCAGACACAGTCATGCACGTGTAGACGCTTGCGTGCGTGCACACACTCTGGGCACTCAGATCCCATGGCGCTGGCCCAGCACGGGCACAACCTGTACATGTATCTGCGTGCACACAGGAGCCTCTCCAGGATGCTGCGGGCATCCTGGCATCGGTGCATCCCTGTGGTCTGCCAGCACCGAGCCTCTCGGGTGGCACCATGGTCCGTCCCCATGTCCAGTCTCACCCGTGTCCCCAGCTGCTGCCCAGCCAGGCTGTGGCCCCGTCAGTCCTTGCATGGGCGAGGGTAACGCGGTTGTGCCGGGCACTGCAGTGAGTCAGACGAGGGGTTGGGCTGATGGCCCTGATCAGTCACGGCACGCGACCCCCAGCCAGCCCCAGGGTGGCAGGGGCATCTCTGCGCACCTCCTGGGGCCGGGGCAGTCGAGATGCTGTGGCCAGACTGGGGTGTGAGGGTGCCGGGTCTGCCACCTGACCCCTGCGCCCCTCCAGAGCCGGACCGACGTTAGCAGGGGAGGGGCTGTCCCAGGTGTGCCCCAGACCCTCGCCACGCCGGGCCCGTCTGCTCTGCCTTCCAGGTGACCCTGCTGGAGCACACGCCGGCGGGCAGCGCCATCCTCACTGTCAGCGCCACGGACCGTGACTCCGGCAGCAACGGGGAGTTCACCTTCCACCTGGCCACGCCAAGCGCCGGCGTCTCCATCGACCCCAGCAACGGTGCGTGCGGGCTGGGGCTCAAGGCTAGGGCTGGGGCCAGGGCGACTCCGTCCCGCCTGGACCTTGCGGGGCCGTTCCCCGGTTGCCCGCTCCCGGGGGCAGAGTGGGCCCGTGGCCTGGAGCTGCCAGGAGTCTGCCGGCCCCGATCCCCCACATCTTCCCCTTCCTCCCTGGGGTCCCGGCCCCGCTGTCCCCCCCGCAGCACGTGCTGACAGGGCTGCGCCCCACAGGGACGCTGTTCACCACGCGGCAGGCAGCCTTCGATCCGAGCCGGCCCACGCTGGACCTGGTGGTGGAGGCCCGTGACAAGGGCTCGCCCGGGCTCTCGGCTTGGGCCACGGTGCAGATCCGGGTGGTGGACATGAACGACCACAGCCCGGCCTTCCAGCAGCCGCATTACAATGCCTGCGTGCCCGAGGACCTGCGCCCCGGCACCACCGTCCTGATGCTGGAGGCGGGCGACGCCGACCTGTCCCGCGAGAACGCCGGCTTCGACTACACCGTCGTCAGCGGCAATGGCGGCAACGCCTTCCAGGTGGAGAGCCGGGTGAGCTGGGTGGGCGGACACCTGCGCACCCAGGGCGCCCTGGTGCTGGTGGAGCCGCTGGACTTCGAGGCCACGCCGCTCTACAACCTGACAGTTGCGGCCTCGGACAGGGGCCTGCCGCAGCGCAGCATTGCCGTGCCTGTGCTCGTCACCGTGCTGGACGTCAATGACAACCCTCCCGTCTTCGCCCGTGCGGAGTACCGCGCGGCTGTGAGCGAGAGTGCCCCCCCCGGCACCGAGCTGCTGCGGGTAGCGGCCCAGGACGCCGACTCCGGCCCCCACGGCCGCGTGCGCTACAGCATCAGCTCCGGCGACCAGCGCGGCCTTTTCCAGCTGCACGAGAGCACGGGCGCCCTGCGCCTGGTGCAGCCCCTGGACTGCGAGACCCAGGCCCTGCATGCCCTGGTGGTGCAGGCGTCCGATGGCCCGGGGGGCCACTTCGCCCTGGTGCCCGTCGCCATCGAGGTGAAGGACGTCAACGACAACAGGCCCTACTTCCCGGTGGAGACGGTGAGCGCCGGCCTGCGGGAGAACCTTCCCCCCGGCACGCTGGTCACCACGCTGCGGGCCGTGGATGCCGACGCCGGCGCCTTTGGGGAGCTGCACTACGCGGTGCTGGACCAGCCCGTGGGGGCACCGGGCGCGGCCGAAGCCCACGACTCCTTCACCATCAACAGCAGCTCCGGGGAGCTGCGTTCACGCCTCACCTTTGACTACGAGCGTGCCAAGGCCTTCCAGCTGCTGGTGCGGGCCGTGGACGCCGGCAACGCCTCGGCCACCGTCACCGTGCGGGTGCTGGTGACAGGCGAGGACGAGTACGACCCCGTCTTCCAGGACCCGCCCTTCCACTTTGAGGTGCCCGAGGGTGCCCGCAAGGGCCAGAGCATCGGCCGGGTGGAGGCCACGGACGAGGACGAGGGGGCGGACGGAGTGGTGCTCTATGCCCTGGCCAAGCCCTCGCCCTACTTCGGCGTCAACCAGACCACGGGCACCGTGTACCTGCGGGTGGACAGCCAACCGCAGCCGGCCGGCCGAGCCAAGCGGGAGCCCCGGGAGATGAGCCTGGAGGTGCAGGCCCGCAGCCCGCTGCCCGGCTCCCGCTCGGCCTCCACCCAGGTCACCGTGGACATCACGCACACCACCTTCGGCCTGGCCCCCGAGCTCAACCTGCTGCTGGTGGTGGCCGTGGCGGCCTCGCTGGGTGTGGTGGTGGTGCTGGCCACCATGGCCATCGTCCTGGCGCTGGTCCGCTCCCGGCAGCGCCGCGGCCGCAAGAAGCCGGAGCCGGACGCGCAGCTTAGCCGCGTGCAGAGCGGCTCCCTGCAGAAGCTGGGCCACGAGGAGCCGGCGCTGCCCGGCGGGGACCACATCTACCACCAGACCCTGCCGGGCTACGGGACCGAGCCGGCCGGGCCCTACACGCGGGGCGGCTCCCTGGACCCCTCGCACTCCAGCGGCCGTGGCTCGGCCGAAGCAGCCGAGGACGACGAGATCCGCATGATCAACGAGTACCCCCGCGTGGCCAGCATCACCTCCTCCCTGCAGGAGCACCTGGCCGCCCGCGGCCCCGACTCGGGCATCCAGCAGGATGCTGACCAGCTCTCCGACATCTCCTGCGAGCCCGGCGCCCTGGAGGGCGCCCAGTGGTTCAAGAGCAAGAAGGGCTCCGGCTTGCTGCTGCCCGGGCAGCCCCCGCAGCTGTACCGCGAGGACGGGGGCGGCAGTGCCTTCCTGGGCGTGGGCTGCGGCCTCAGCGTCTCCGGCCACCCCAAGGACTACGCCTTCCCCGAGGACGGCAAGCCCTCCGTGGAGGGCTCGCTCACCGCCATCGTGGCCAGCGACGAGGAGCTCCGCGGCAGCTACAACTGGGATTACCTGCTCAACTGGTGCCCCCAGTTCCAGCCGCTGGCCAGCGTCTTCACCGAGATCGCCCGGCTCAAGGACGAGAGCTCGCTGCGCAAGCCCTTCCCGGCCAAGCCCAAGGCGGAGCCGAAGCCCCGCATCGACCCCCCGCCCCTCATCACCGCCGTGGCCCACCCCGGCGCCAAGTCGGTGCCGCCCAAGCCGGCCGTGGGCAGGACCTTCCCGCACCTGTCGTCCCTGCGCCGCTCGCCCATTAGTCACGAGGGCTCCATCTCCTCCTCCGCCATGTCGCCCAGCTTCTCACCCTCCCTGTCCCCGCTGGCCGCCCGCTCCCCTGTCGTCTCCCCCTTCGGCGTCTCCCAGGGGCCCTCCGCCTCCGTCATCAGCGCCGAGCACTCGCTGGAGCCCCTGGACGAGGCCGAGCTCAGGATCTAGCCCCGAGGGCCCGGGACTCGCCCGCCCCGGCTCTCTGCCGCCCCAGCGCTGCAGGGCAGGGGCCGTCCCCACCGGCGGCGCGGCTCGGGCGCCGATCTCCGTAGGCCCGCAGACTGCTGCCCCGGTGCCGCGGCCCTGTGCCGGCCTCGCTCTCACGGTACCGCCTGCCCCGACCGAGGGGGCTGGGGCCTCCGACCGCCCCGCTCCAGCCCGGTTCTCGGGGCTGGCAGGCCCCGGACCCTGAGGCAGGGCCAGGCCTGCTCCGTGGGGGCCCGCGGACCGCAGCGGGGTCTCGGTGCCGCGCAGCGCGGGCGCTGGCCCTGCCTCCCAGAGCCCTGCGGACCCAGGAGCCTGGTCCCCGCCTGAGGGAAGGCGTCCCCATCCCGGCAGCCCCCTCGCCCGGGGCCCGCCCGGGTCCCTGCGAAGCGGCCGGGCCGAGCGGCTCCCAGCAGGGCCTCCGCGGGGGGCAGGCATCCAGCCCGGGCGCGCTGCCTCGACGACGCCCTTGGTGCCGTGGCGCCGGGACCCACGGGGGCCGGGACGTGCCTGCGCCCGAGGGACGTGCTGCTGGCAACGGGCTCTGCAGCCACGGGCTCCACCTCTGGGACTGCTGCAGAGCCCCCGCCCGGGGGTCGCGGCGGGAGGAGAGCAGCCCGGCGGCCTCCTGCCCGGGGCGGCGTCCCTGGGGTCACCCCCTCCGGCCCGGCCTCGCCCTCGCGTTGTGAGCGCGGGACAGTCGCACGCTTCCCCGGGGCTGGTCCCCACGCACACGCCTGCCCCGGGCCACCAGCACTCGCCACGCTCACGCCCTCCCCCGCGCGCCCGGACCGGAGATGTGCACAGACTGCTCGGCCTCGCGCGGGGTCCCGGGGAGCAGGACCCGGGCCCGCTGCCCCGCAGCAAGGACCGCGCGCGAAGCCAGGCCCCGGGGAAGACGGCGCCTGCGGCCCGCGGTGCCCCGTGCGCTGCGGGCAGAGCTGAACCGAGCCGGACCCCGCTGGGGTCCCCGGGGCAGGAGCCGCCCCGTTATTTATTTGCGCGCCGCACGCCCGGGCCCGGCCCCAAGTGCCAACGTCTCAACGAAATGCCTTAATAAACCACGTTTGTACGGAGCCCGCGTCCTCCCTGCGCGGCACAGACACACGCGTGTGCACAGGGGCGGGGGGCACGGCAGAGATACGCACATGGGCAGGGTGGGCCATGGCAGAGACACGCACACGCGTGCACATGGGCAGAGGGGCATGGCAGAGCCGTACACGCGTGCACGGGCGGAGGGCCACGGCAGAGACACGCGCACGCGTGCACACAGGCGGGCGGGGGAGGGGGGCTGCGCACGTGGTCGCGGCTGCGAACCCAAAGGGAGCATCGAGCCGGTCCTCCAGGCTGCCAGAGCGCCGAGCCGCAGCGGGGCCGCGCGCGGGCGCTTCCCGTCACGTGACGAACGCTCGTCACATGACAGCCCATCCCGAGACAGGCGGCACGTGACGGCCTCAGGCTCGAACGGCAGCAACATGCGGCCCCCCCGCCGGTACCGGGCCGGGTTTGGCGGGGGGGGGACTCGGGCCTAACCCCCCCCCGCCCGCGCTAACCCCCCCACCGCTGCAGGTGCCCGCGGGCGCTCGCACTGGGCCTGGGCCTGGGCCTGTGGCTGCCGCTCGCCGCCGCGCTGCGCGCCCTGGAGCCCGACCAGCCCTTCCGGTGAGTGCGCCCCTCCCCCCCTCCGTGAGGCACTCCCCCAGCCCCCCAGCTGCTCCCCCCGGGCTCTGCCTCCCCGTGCCCCCCAGCCCCCCGGGAGCCCCCCGGCGCGTGTCCCCCCCCCCCCCGGCGTGCGCGGGCCGGGCGGTGACTTGCCGGCGCTGCCAGGCCGCCGGCCGGGTGGATCCCCGCGGGCCGCGTGGCCCCCATGCAGCCGCTGGTGCTGACCCTGGCGCTGCGGCAGAGCCACACGGCACGCCTGGCCCAGCTGGCGGACGGCGTCTCGGACCCCGGCTCGCTCCTGTACGGTGAGTGCCGGCCGGCGGGCGGGGGGGCGGGGTGGGGCCAAGCCGGAGCCGCGGGACCAGCCTCCGCTCTGCCCGCAGGGAAGTTCCTGTCGCTGGAGCAGCTGCGGGAGCTGGTGCGGCCATCGCCCGTCGCGCTGGCCGCCGTGCACGAGTGGCTGCAGCGCGCCGGCGTGACGGACTGCCGCAGCGTTGCCACCTTGGACTTCCTGGAGTGCGTCATGCCCACCAGGTGGGTGCCGGATGCCCCTGCCTGGCTCCGCGCCGTGTGGGGCTGCCGGACTGCATCCCAGGTCCTGCACAGGAACCCCCTCCTCCGGGGCTTCGGGCCTAGGACAGAGAAGGTGTAGGCGCTGCCGCAGGCCTGGCTCGAGCAGCCCCAGGCCTCCCCCTCCTCATACAATAGAGCTGGCCAGGGCTGTTCGGGTGCCTGTTCTGTTCGGCGCAGCCAGGGGTGGTTCAGCATTTCCAGCACTGCTCACTCGGGTTCCCTGTGCTGCCAGTGGGAGGCCTTACAGGCAGACGGGGTGCCTTTGGGTGGTGTGTTGGGTGAGCTGGATGCAGCATGGGGGCTTGAAGTGCAGCAGGGCAGGGTCCCCCCCCTCCCCACTGCAGCGCCCGTGTCCGCTGGGCCCATGGTGACGCTGGTCCCTGTCACAGCACGGCCGAGCGCCTCCTGCCTGGCGCCAGGTTCCACCGGTACGTGAGCGGCCCAAGCAGCGTCGTGCGCTCCCCCACGCCTTATGCCGTCCCCGCGAAGCTGGCAGAGCATCTCGACTTCGGTAGGAGCTGCCCCCCAGGGCTGTCACATGCAGGCAGACCAGGCTCAGCCTCCCACTGCTGAACAAAACTTGCCCTTCCAAGCTGCTCTGCGGGGCATTTCCCCCAGTTTCCAGCCTCTCCTCAGCCTGCTCCTGCCCCAGGGTCTTTATCCCTCCACAGGAAAAGGGACCATGCTTTGTCACCTGACACCTGCTGTTCCTGAGTGTGTGCTGGGGAGGCAAAGGATGCAAGACCTGTAGCCAGCCACAGGCATGCAGCCAGCTCTGGGGTGGGCAGAGCAGGGAGCCTAGGTGCACAGGGAGCAGAAGGAGATCCTGGGCTTCCAGAGGCACATGGGGCAGCATCAGCCCAAGCCTGCGGGGGTGGCAGGTGCAAAGCCTCAGAGCCCAGGGCTGCAGCTGGCACCGCAGTGCCCTGCAGGTCACCCTGCGCTGGACACCGCAACAGAGCGGTGCCGGGGGAGTCAGCTGCAGCGGGAGAGATCCCTGTCCTGCCCCCTTTGGTGCTGGGGTCTCCCAGGGTGGTCTTCCCTCCAAGCACTGGCCCCTCCCTGCCCAGCCACAGAGGCCGCGGCAGCCCTGGCTGCTCCCTCTACACGGGGGTCGTGGGGGGGGAGGGGGTTAAACCCCATTGTCAGTGGGTGCCCTGCCCCCTGACAGCCTGTTCCTGGCGCAGTGGGAGGCCTGCACCGGTTCCCTGCGAAGAGGAAGGTGGTGAGCAAGGCCTGGGCTACAGAGCCGGCACCTGGAGCTCAGTCCCAGCAGGGGGGCTTCCACCTGGGCGTGACGCCCTCTGTCCTTCGCAAGCGATACAACCTGACAAAGGAGGACATTGGGGCCCTGTCCAACAACAGCCAGGCCTGTGCCCAGGTAACTGTAGGGACCATCCCTTAGCAGCTGAGCAGTTCACCCAAGCAGTGCTTGCAAAAACTGACAGGTGAGCAACTGGATCAATCACCATGGTGCGAGCCTCTGGGTCTGTGCCTAGGTGACCGTAAGAGCCTCTTAGTAGTGCTAATCTCTGGACTTGCACTCAGGTCACCATAGTAACATCTCTCCTGACAACTGCTGGGCCTGGACCCAGGTAATAGTGACAACACTCCTTGGCAGTCATCAGCCATGTGCCAGGGTAACATGGTGACACCCCGGAGAACCACTGGGCCCATGTCTGGGTGACCACACTTAGCACTGACAGCATGGAGGTGTCGCACATTGTAGCATTATCAAGAAGCTGAGCTTGTGAGACCCTCTGAGGGGCACAGCTTGTCTAGTCCCTGCTCTAGACAGGATCTGCCTCATCCAAGTCCTGTTCTCCCAGACGCGTCTCTGCCTGACCTGTTCCTAACACCATGCCGCCATTCCCAAGAGCCCCCGCCCTGCACCAGGGGATGTGGGTGTCTGCATCCTCTTGCCAGCTGTGCGCCCACTGCAGAGGAGGGGGAAACCCCCTCAGCTGGTCCAACCTATGATAGGGGAGGAAATCCCTTCCTACCCCCAGTGCAGCATCAGCCGGAGCCTGAACAGGGGGGCAAGAACCTCTAGCCAGGACGCTGCAGGGTTGGTCCCAGCAGGAGCATTGGCACAGCCGAGGGGAGGGTCAGCAGCTTGTGGCACCTGGGGGTTGGGACACACCTGCTTGGGGTGGGGGCAGCCCAGCCCCTGGGACCAGAAGGGCGTATGTCACCCCTGCCTTGTCCCCCAGTTCCTGGAGCAGTACTTCCACCAGGCTGATCTGGCTGAGTTCATGCAGCTGTTTGGGCGCAGCTTCGGGCACCGCTCCTGCGTGGACCGAGTGGTCGGGCAGCAGGGCCAGGGCAGGGCGGGGCTGGAGGCCAGTCTGGACGTGGAGTACATCATGAGCGCCGGTGCCAACATCTCTACCTGGGTCTTCAGCAATCCAGGTACTCTCCCTCTCCAGGGCTGGCCTGCCCTGGGTGTTGAGGGAAGGTCGGGGAGCACCCCCTAGCAACATGGCTGGGTTGGGTGCCTGGGCTGTGGGGCATGGATGTAGCTGGGCTTGCCTGAAACAGGACAGCAGGTGGAGTTTGGAGCCTCTGTCTCCTCTGCAGCTTCCTGGTATCTCATGACCATGACACAGTGTTAGTCATGGGGTCACCAGGGCCCATGCTCGGCTCCATCATCCCCTGCTCATGCTCAGGTCACCCCTGCTGACGCTCTGACTCTTTTAGCCCCAGCCTTGGCCTGCAGCTGGTTCAGCTCATTGCCCTCAGAGTGGGTCCTGGGCTGGGCAGAGGGGTCAGGAGACCTGTTCTCATGCTGCCTCCACCTCACGGCCCCCTTGGCAGTGGCAGCACAGGGTCTGACCCTTTGGCTGCCCGGCAGGGAGGCACGAGACCCAGGAGCCCTTCCTGGCCTGGCTGCTGCTGCTCAGCAACATGTCGGCACTGCCCTGGGTGCACTCGGTGAGCTATGGGGATGATGAGGACAGCCTGTCTGGTGCCTACCTGCAGCGCGTCAACGCTGAGTTCCAAAAAGCAGCGGTCCGGGGCCTCACCGTGCTCTTTGCCTCTGGTATGTGCTGCCTTGCTGCATGGTGACCGTGTGCCTGTCAGGCCCCAGCCCCAGTGGGGCTTGCTGGGCTGGGCACATGGCAGAGCAGGATTTCTGTTTGGGCATTTGCAGGATCAGATAGACATGGGAGGCTGCAGGTGCAAGGGCCCTTTGCTCTAGGCTGCCCAGCCCGGCTTGCTTCACATCTCCCACAGACGGGGATCTTTCCTGTGAAGCAGCTGGAGGGCCACAGGGCTCTTCAGCCCGGGTGTCCCAGCCTGCCTCTGCGCCTCCCAAGTCAGTGCCAGTCTATGGCCCTCATGGGGCCACATGAGAAGGGATGTCCTGAGTGACCCAGAGTCTCTGCCTTGCAGGGGATGAAGGTGCCGGATGCAGGAAATCCCCTGGGGGGGCCCACACCTTCCGGCCCAGCTTCCCAGCCTCCAGGTAACCCATGGGAGCCCTGTGCAGCCTCCGCAGGGCAGTGCCGTTGTGGGTGTTGTGCCTAGGGGACCCCTGGGCCAAGCGGCTCTGGTGAACACCAGCTGCAGGGCGTTTGTAGGTGGACTTTCCTGGGGGTGGTGGGAGGCTTGGGCACATGGGAGGTGGGCAACCTCTCGCCTGTCTCTCACCCTGTTCCCATTAAGAAACTGGGGGGCTGTGATGTCGACACTCACACAGTGAGATGGGTCGCCAACTGGGTGGAGGGCCGCACCTGGGTCTTTTTCCATCTGGAGGGACGTGGGCAGTGGGGTCCCCCAGGGCGCGGTCCTCAGGCCCGCACCGTTCAACATCTTCATCAGTGACTTGGATGAGGGGGTAAAAAGCACCCTGCTCAAATTTGCTGATGACACTAAGATGTGGGGGGATGTGGGCACGCTAGAATCGGACCTAGACAGGTTACAGGGATGGGCAGATGAGAACATGATGGGATTCATCACGAACAAGTGCAAGGTGCTGCACCTGGGGAAGAACAACGAGCACCATATCTACAGGCTGGGGAACTCCCTTCTCGTCAGTACAGAGGCAGAAAAGGATCTTGGAGTCATGGTTGACTCCAAGATAAACATGGGCCGGCAGTGTGGGGATAGAGTCAGGAAGGCTTCCACAGATGCATCTCGAGCAGGTCCAGGGAGGTGATCCTCCCCCTGTATGCGGCACTGGTCAGGCCGCAGCTAGAGTACTGCGTCCAGTTCTGGGTGCTGGACTTCAGGAGGGATGTGGACAGCATGGAGAGGGTCCAGAGGAGGCCACTCGCGTGGTCAGGGGACAGCAGGGCAGGCCCTGCGAGGAGAGGCGATGGGACCTGAACCTGTTCAGCCTCCACAGGAGAAGGCTGAGGGGGATCTAGTGGCCTGTTATAAACTAGTCGGGGGGGACCAGCAGGCATTGGGGGAGTCCCTGTTCTCCCGAGCACCGCCGGGAGTGACCAGGAATAACGGTCACAAGCTGGCAGAAGGCAGGTTTAGGTTAGATATCAGGAGGCGCGACTTCATGGTCACGGCAGCTAGGATCTGGAACCAACTTCCAAGGGAAGTGGTGCAGGCTCCTACCCTGGGGGGCTTTAAGAGGAGGTTAGATGTACACCTTGCTGGGGTTGTTTGACCCCAGTACTCTTTCCTGCCATGGTAGGGGGGCGGACTCGATCTGTTCAGGTCCCTTCCGACCCTAGGAACTATGAAACCAGGAGCCAGTGTAAGCTGAGTGGGGTAGGGAGGTCCAGAGCCCCAAAGCCGGGGGTATCGAGACTCCAGTGCATCACAGAAGGGTGAGGAGCTGCCCAGAGCTGTCAACCGCTGTGTCCCCGCAGCCCCTACGTGACCACGGTGGGCGGCACGGCCTTTAAGAACCCCTTCCTGGTGTCCCTGGAGGTGACTGACTACATCAGTGGTGGTGGCTTCAGTAACGTCTTTCCTAGGCCAGACTACCAGGTGCCTGCCCCCCCCATCCCCTCCAGTACAGGGCTGGGCTGTGACAGGCCTGGAGAGGCAGTGCTGGTGCAGCAGGGGGATGGGTACCGAATGATGCTGGGCGCAGGGGCTGGGTGTGGGCTGCAGGAACAGGGTACGACTGACCCCATCCCTGCAGGCCGCAGCGGTGAAGAAATTCTTGCAGTCGGCCCCCAAGCTGCCGCCCAGCTCCTACTACAATAGCAGTGGCCGCGCCTATCCTGATCTTGCTGCCCTGTCCGACAACTACTGGGTTGTGTCGAACCGCATCCCCCTGCCGTGGGTGTCCGGCACCTCGGTAAGGAGCACGCTGGGCAATCGCCCCGCCGTGGCTGCCTGTCTCTGTCCATGACTGCCTTGCAGTCCAGGTTGCCCCCTTCAATGCCGCCCCCCAACTTCCACACACTGAGCTGCTCTCTCTTCTCCCTGCAGGCGTCCACTCCGGTGGTTGCAGGCATCGTGGCACTGATCAATGACCGGCGCCTGCAGCGGGGGCTTCCCGCCCTGGGCTTCCTGAACCCTGTGCTGTACAAGCTCCAGGAGAAGGGGCATACTGCTGCACTCTTTGACGTGAGTGAGGGCAGCAGTGGTCAGGGCAGGTTTGGGAGCTGCTTAGGGGTGATGGGCGAGGGCAGGCAGGGGCCTGCCCCCTCCAGCCACTGCTTGTTCTGTGGGATCTAGGCGGGCGTCCTGCTTCCGGCCTCCGGTGCAGCACAGCTGCTCCAGGGGCACGTGGGAGCGACTGCCAGGCTGGGGCCTGCACTGACTGGACTCTCTGTCCCCGCAGGTCACCCAGGGCTGCCACCTGTCGTGTCTGGATGCTGTCGTGGAAGGGCAGGGCTTCTGTGCTGGCCCTTCTTGGGACCCCGTTACAGGGTGGGGCACTCCCAACTACCCACAGCTCCTGCAGGCACTGCTGGCTGCATGATGCCTGCCTCAGTGGGGCAGAGAACAGGCATGACTGCAGCTGGCAGAGCACACCCAGCCCATGGATCCCCCTCCCCGTGGGCAGACATGGGGCTCCCCCCTCTCCCCATGCTCTGGTGCTGGAGCTTCTGCTGGCAGGAAGGGGCCTTGCTGTTGCCCCTGTGTGTGGCGCTAGTAACACAGACATGCTTTCCTTGTGGACTTCCCTCCCGGGGCTGGAGGGGCCTCAGGGGTGGCCTGGCCTGGGGCCCATCCTCCCTTCCAGCGGCCTGCTTGGCTGGAGCAGGGGTCTCGGCCCTGCAGCCACAAGCACCTTCCAGAATCTCAGAATGTAGCAGCCCCCCCTTAAAAAGAAATCCGATTCAGTCATGCGTTTGACAATCAGATCGTAGTTTTATAAAACTAGCTTGTTAGCAGATAATTAAGTCATTTTAATTACATTCCCTGCACCTACTGCTGTGGCCCTGCGGCTGAGGGAGAGGACAGAGCCAGATCGGGAAGTGGCAGGGGCAGCAGTGCATGCTCTGGCCACAGTCTTCCTGTTCCAGCCCTGTGGTGAGCCCTTGAAACAGCAGCTGGGCTGGCCCTGCTGCCTCTGGGCGCAGAGGGACCTTGGAGCTGAGCTGCGGAAGAAGCTGCCTGGGCCTCAGCGGCACCTGCCCAGCCGTGCTTGCTGCAAACCAGTTGGTATGAGGGTAGGGCTCGCAGCAGTGCCCTGGCAGGGGCAGTGCAGCCCCCGCACGATCTCCCAGCCTGTGCGCGCCCTCCCAGGGCAGCCACGGGGCTGAGGAAATAAAAGCATTTGGGCCTCATGTCTGTGTCTGTGTGCCTTGGAGGGGCTGGGGCGGGGGTGGGCATGGCTGGGGGGCCTGGGCGGGGGAGCAGCAGGGCCTGGCCCGGGCTACCATAAGGACTTGTGCGTGCTGGGGGGAGGTGCTGGTGCCTGCTGCAGCCATGGCCCCACCGTGCCAGACCAGCTCAGACCAGGCCCTGGGTGCAGGGCGCTGTTGGGGGCCGGCAGTGCCCCACGGGCTCTGGGGGGAGCTCCAGTTCCAGCTGTGCCCCGCCCCCCCTCCAGCTGTGCCCCCCGGGGCATCCCCCGCTCCAGCTGTGACACGGCGGGCCCGGCCCGGGCTCCCCAAGTTGCGCTGCCCCGGCCGCCAGGGGTAGCCTCGCCGGCCTTCGGCGCCGGTCTAGGCGCCCGTCTCGGTGGTGCGGCTTCGCGCCGCTCTGCTCCAGTGCTCGATGGGCGGCGGGGTGGGGCCTGAGCCGGCCGCCCAATCAGCGCGTGGGGGGCGGGGCCCGTGCTGAGCGGCGGGTGGCCCGGCCAATGGGCGCGTCGGGCGCGCCCCGGAAGTGCGCAGCGCCGGGCCGGCTCGGAGCGCGGCTGTGGGAGCGGGACCCGCCCGCCATGAGCGGCAGCGCCGAGCCCGACCCCGCGCCCGCGGCCCCCGCCGCCGCCGCTGCCGCCGCCGACGGCAAGCCCAGCCCCGCCCTCGCGGCTGGCCCCGCCCCCGGCCCGGCCCCGCCCGCCGCCGCCGCTGGGGGGGCCGCCCCGGCCGGGGGTGGCGTGGGCGGCGCCAGGGGGCCCGGTGAGGGGCGGGGCTCGGAGAGGGCAGGGGGTGGGGCTTGCGGGGTGCGCGGGGCGGGGCGGGGTGCGCGGACAGCAGTGCCTGACCCCCCTGCCCCCCCCAGTGCCCGGCCCCCCGGCGCCGGCGGAGGCGCTGCCCAACGGGGTGTATGTGCCCGGGGCGGCTAACGGCGACGTGAAGCCGGTGGTGTCGACCGCGCCCCTGGTGGACTTCCTCATGCAGCTGGAGGACTACACGCCCACCGTGAGCGCGGGGCCGGGGCCGGCGGCTGGGCTCGCTCCGGCTCGGGCCCACGCCGCCTGACGCTCTCCCGTTGCAGATCCCGGACGCCGTCACGGGCTATTACCTCAACCGGGCCGGCTTCGAGGCCTCCGACCCGCGCATGTAAGTGACGCCGGGAGCGCGGGCCCACGGCCTGGTGCCCGCGTCCCAACCTAACGCCTCCCCTGTGCCGCAGCATCCGCCTCATCTCGCTGGCCGCGCAGAAGTTCATCTCGGACATCGCCAACGACGCCCTACAGCACTGCAAGATGAAGGGCACGGCCTCGGGCAGCTCCCGCAACAAGAGCAAGGTGAGGGGCAGGGCGGGGAGCGGGGCGAGACCGCGCCGCTGGGGCGGGAGAGGCGGCGGGGGGCACGCTCGGGGGCGTGACGGCGCCTGTCCCGCAGGACAAGAAGTACACGCTGACCATGGAGGACCTGACCCCGGCGCTCGCCGAGTACGGCATCAACGTGAAGAAGCCGCATTATTTCACCTAGTGCCTGCTCCACAGGCCTGCCGCAGAGGGGCAGGACCCCGTCTGTCATTAAACCATGGACTTCGGGGTATTGGCTTCTCTGTGGTGGTGTCTGCCTTGCCCGCTCGCTTGCGCCTGACCTGGCACTATGCTTTGCTCGTGCCACGATGGGTTTGCCAGAGCACAGGAGCCTAGTCCCTGCAGTGGTGGGGTGGGCGGAGCAGCCGCAGGATTTGGGGCTCTGCATCTTCTTAGTACCAGGCAGGCCCCAGCCCCTGCACTGTTGGGTGCTCCCATCCCCAGCTGCTGCGGCAGGACACGCATCCTGTTCTCAGGGGCAGGCAGCCATGGGGCTTCCAGGTCCTGCCGCTGCGGTGGCTGATCGAGGAACGGTGGAGAGGCTGAGCACAGCTCAACGCTCCCTGCAGGGCAGTCGCACGGGCCTGGGCCTGGCCCTGCCCCGTGGCAGGGCCAGGCTGCTCCTCCTTGGGCAGGGCACCCCACCCACCCCCAGCCCTGCATGGTCACTGCAGCGCTGCACGTGGCCCCAGGCAGGCCACCCCACCCCTGCACTCAGCCACGCGTGGCCTGCTTTTGTAACAAAGATTTATTCAGACGCTGGTGGTTTTCCCGTGGAGCCTGGATGGAAACAATGACAAAGTGAAGCGCGAAGCCAGGGTGGCGCCGGCCGTGGGCAGGCCAGCCCCAAGCCTCCCCCCCTGCCGTGGGGGAGAGGCTGGTGGGAGGGGCAGGGCCTGGAGAGCACCAGGGGAGCACAAGGCAAGGGCCACAGAGAGCGGAGATCAGCCTGGGCCTGGGGCTCCGTATCCTGTGGCCGACAGAGCCTGGCCTCACCCTGTGTCCAGGGCTGCCCAGAGCCAGGCCCCTACCCAGCCTGCACCCATCGCTGCTTGGGGCAGTGCCGGTTGTGGCAGGGGTGAGGGAGCATTGCGGTGCCTGGAGCAGGGGCGGCAGCGTCGTCTGTACCGTGTGTCCGTGGCCGGCTCGGGCGGGGGCCCTGGCGCCTCTCGAAGGCACTTGGGGGCGGCGGGGGAAGCTGGTGGCGGCAGCTGGGTGGGCGCGGGGGCTACTTGTCCTGCATCTTCTCCAGGATGGGCACGATCATGTCAAACTTGGGGCGCTTGGCCGGGTCCTCGTTCATGCAGATCCTCATCAGCTTGCAGATGTGCGGCGAGATGCCGGGAGGGATAGTCGGGCGCAACCCCTCCAGCGCCACCTGCCCGCAAGCAGCCCCCGTCAGGGTCGGGGACCCCAGGGCTACAGCCCAGCCCCCCAGGCCTGCCCCCCACCCCCAGCACTGACCTTCATGCCGATCTCCATGTTGGAGAGGTCAGCGAAGGGCACCTCGCGCGTCACCAGCTCCCAGAGCAGCACCGCGAAGCTCCACATGTCAGCTGAGCGCCGGTTGATCTCCTCGGGTTTCTTCTGCAGCGCTGCGGGGAGGCCGTGGGCAAACGTGAGCGGGGGCAAACGTGAGCCCGACCCCCTCCCACCAGGCCCTGCCTGCACTCACCCTCCGGCGCCACCCACGCCGGGGCGTACATCCTGCCGGGGCACTGGAAGGAGAACTTGGCGTCGGCCATGCTGATCCGTGCCGTCATGTCCTCGTCGATCTGTGGGGAGGGGGTCAGCGGGGTGAGCAGGGGCGGTGGGCGGGCGGGCGGGGGCCGGGTGGGCCTGCGGCGCACTCACCATGACGCTGCGGCTGTTGAGGTGGTGCCGGGGGATGAGGGGCTCCAGCGTGTGCAGGAAGGCCATGCCCCGCGCGATGTCTAGCGCAAACTTCACCGCCTGCATCTGGTCCACCACGAAGTCTGCAGGGGGGACACGGGTGGTGTCGGTGCTGGGGGCAGGACCGGGGATGGGACAGCACCCCCCCACGCCCACACTCACTCGTGCCCTCGTGCAGCACGTTGTAGAGGGATCCGTAGGGCATCCAGTGTGTGATGATGATGGGGTGGGGCGCGGGTGGTGCCTGGCAAGCGCCCAGCACGGGCAGCACGTTGGGGTGCGAGAAGATCCTGCGAGAGGCCGGGCCTGAGCGCTGCAGGCTCCCCTGGCCCATCCCCACCACCAGCCCCTCCCGCTCCAGCCTTGGCCCAGCCCCCCAACCCGTGGCCAGGCCCCCGGCCCCACCGGAGCTTGGGGTACTCCTCGTTGAAGTCGCGACTCTTCCGAGTCGTCCAGTCCCGGATCTTCAGCACCTTGATGACGATGTCGTTGCCCTGCCAGCGCCCCCTCCACAGCTGCCGAGACACGGACGGGGTCAGTGGGGCGGATCGCGGGGTACGGGCCCCTCTGCTCTTCCCACCCGGCCCCCGTGCAGGCAGGAGGAGGGCATGCGCAGACTAAGGGGTGAGCCTGAGACCGCAGGGGTGACGGTAGCAGAGCCGAGGCCTGTGCCCCAGCCAGGGGCTGGGAAGCCCCCGGGCCACGGTGCCCTAGCCCCTGCCGTGCCCACCTCTCCAGACTGGTTCTCGTTGAGTTTGTGTCCCAGGTTCAGCTGCTTGAAGTCGATGCCGGCCAGTTTGTTCAGGGTCCCGTTTCCTGCAAGCACAGGAAGGGGCGGGGGTCTGGGAGATGCCACACAACTCCCCCCCAGCTCTGTGGGGCTGCCAGTGGGCGACCCCAAGAAGCCCCCTCCAAGTGAAGTGCCCCCCAACTGCCCCCGCGGTGGCGGCGAGCTTACGTGGCCGGGTGCGGGTCGTGCCCTTCCAGAAGGTGTCCTTGTAGGGGATCTTGGTCAGGCTCTGGCCCAGCTTCTCAGCCCGCTCTGCAGAGAGATGGGTGCTGGGTGCCGGGGTCTGCGGGAGAGACCGGGCACGGCCAGGGCAGAGGGCGTGTGCCTGGGGCAGGACACGAGGGCGTGGTGGGCTGGGGCCCAGGGCAGGGCGGGGGCACCATTTACCTCTGAGAGCCTCTCGGAGCGGGACCTTGGCCTTGTCCAGGGGCATCTCGCCGTACTTGTTGGAGATGCTGACCAGGGCCCCGCTGCTCACCAGGTCCTGCGGGCAGGGGGAGGGTGAGACCCCGACCCTGCAGCCTAGTGCCCCAGCCCCTCTGCCGGGCAGCGCTCACCTCGGCCACCTGCTCGTGGCCCCAGAAGCAGGCGTAGTGCAGCGGTGTGTTCCCATGCTCGTTCACCGCGTTGATGTCGGCCTTGAACTGGATCAGCTGCGGGAGGAGCCAGGGACCTTAGTGGGGGGGTCGCTGGGTCCCACTTCCCTGCTCCCAGTGACGCCCAGCGATGGGGCGCGTGGGGTCCTGGGAGCAAAGGGGAGGGGCAGGGTGCTAACGGGCCCTGGGGTGTTGTGGGGGCCCTGGCGCAGGCGCTGGGGGGATTGTGGGGTGCTGAGGAGTGCTCTGTGGGGGGGGGGGGGGGGGCGGTACCTTCTGCACGATGTCGCGGTGGCCGTGGCTGGCTGCCAGGTGCAGGGGGGTGTCGTCGCCCCGGTTCATGACGTTGATGCGTGCCCCCCGCATGATCAGCATGTCGACCACGTTGGCGCGGCCCTCGCGGCAGGCCCAGTGCAGCGGGCTGAAGCCATGGTCATCCCTGGGGGCGCGCGCAGGGGGGGTGAGTCCGGCGCGGAGGCTCACCGCAGGCGCGGCGGCCGGGGCCGGACCCCAGGCACAACGGGGGCATCGCGGGCGGGGGAGGCCGACGGGACAGCGCGGGGGAACGGGCGCCTGCAGCCCCCGGGCCGGGCAGGAGCCCTCCCCGCCCCGCCGCCGAGCGGGAGGAGGCGACGCCGGGCCTTAAAAGGAGACGGCGGCGGCGGCGGCGGCGAGGGGCTGCCCCGCCCTGCCTTCCGCCCAGCCCCGGCCCCGGCCCCGGCCCCGGCCCCGGCCCCGGCCCCGCCGTTCCGGGCCCGGGGGCGCGGGCAGAGCCGGGGGGGGCGCGGGAGCCTCGCGCCTGGGCGATGCGGTCACTTCCTGCCGCGGCCGCGGCCCCGGCCCCGCGCTCACGCACCCCTGGTTGAGGTCGTTCTCCGTGTTGTCCAGCCAGAGGCGCACGGCCACGGCGTTGCCCTCGCGGCACTGCGTGAAGATGTCGTCCATCGCGGCTCCTGCGGGACGGAGTTGTTTGGGGGGGCGCCCCCGCGACCTCTGACCCCGCCGCCCCTAGCTCCCCTATAACCTCCGCCTCGGCCCCTCCCCGCACCCCTTGCTGGGCAGCGCGGGGGTGTCACGAGTGTCCGGTCTCCGCCGCCGCCGCCGCCCCCCGGGGTGATCCCGCTCCGACCCCCCGCGCACCTCGCGCCCGGGTCCCGCGGCGGCGGCTCCGGCTCCGGCTCCGGCTCCGGCGCGTCGGGCTCGGGCGGCGGCTCCGGCTCCGGCTCCGCCCCCGCAGCGGCCCCTGGCGGCGGCCCCGGGACCCGCGTCGCGCCGCCCCGGGGCCATGTTCGCCGAGCCCGCCTGGGACCGCGATGCGGGGGGCGCCCCGGAGCCCGCGCCGCGCCCCGCGCCCGCCCGCCGCGCCCGCCCCGCGCCCGCGCCCGGGCCCCGCCGCCTGCTCGCGCTGCTGCGGCGCCTCCAGGCCTCGGGCCGCTGCGACCGGGACCGGGACCGGGACGGGAGCAGCAGCTCCGGCTCCGAGCACGAGGCCGCCACGCGCCCCCGGCCCCGGCCCCGGCCCCGCGCTCCGGCTCCAAGCCGCGGGGAGCAGCAGCCGGAGCCGGAGCCGGAGCCGGAGCCGCGGCTGAGCCGGCAGCAGTGGAGGAACCGGCAGAAGAACAAGCGTCGGCAGAAGAACAAGTTCAAGGCCCCAGGGGAAGCGCAGCCGGACCCCGATCCGGAGCTGCAGCCGGAGCCGGAGCCGGAGCTGCAGCCGGAGCCGGAGCCGGAGCCGGGACAGGGACAGGGACAGGTCTCGGTCTCGGGGCGCGCGGCAGCGCTGCGGGCCCGCATGCAGGCGCGGCTGGAGGCCGCCCGGTTCCGCTACCTGAACCAGCAGCTGCAGGCGGGCACCAGCCGCCAGGCCGCCCGCCTCCTGCAGCACGACCCCGAGGCCTTCGCCCTCTACCACCGCGGCTTCGCGCGGCAGGCAGCGCGCTGGCCTGAGCAGCCCGCGCAGCGCGTCGTGCGCTACCTGCGCCGCCGGTGAGCACAGCGCCGCCGGGCTGGGGGCGGGCGTGGGGCCGCGGGCAGCACGCGGGGGCGCTGACTCTGTCCTCGCAGGCCGGCGTCGCTGGTGGTGGCCGACCTCGGCTGCGGCGACTGCCGGGTGGCGCGCGGCGTGCGCAACACGGTGCACTCCTTCGACCTCGTGGCCCTGCAGCCTGGCGTCACGGTCTGCGACATGGCCGAGGTGCGCGGGGCTGGGGCTGGGGCTGGGGCCGGGGCCGGGGCCGGGAGGCGCTGAGGGAGGCTCCCGCGAGCCGGAGCTGACGCAGGCGCTGTCGTGGCTGCAGGTGCCGCTGGGCGACGCTTCCGTGGACGTGGCTGTGTTCTGCCTGTCGCTGATGGGCACCAACCTGCGGGAGATCCTGGAGGAGGCCAACCGCCTGCTGCGCCCGGGGTGAGTCTAGCGGCCCGCGGGAGTCGGCGGGGCGCTCCAGCACCAGGGGCGTGAGCCGGGCAGGGGTGCGGGGCAGCGTGAGCGCCGCCGCGATCCGTCACCGTCCAGGCTCTCCGCAGCGGCACCCTGCTGATGGCGGAGGTCGCCAGCCGCTTCCCGGACGTCCGCACCTTCGTCGGCGCCGTGACTCAGCTGGGCTTCAAGATCGTCTCGAAGGTGCGTCGGGGCCGCCCCGCCTGCTTCCTCGGGCACTGGGGCGTGGGGCAGCGGGCGGCTCGGGGCTGGCGCTGACGCCCGTCTCTCCCCGCAGGACCTGGCCAACAACTTCTTCTACTTCTTCGAGTTCAGCAAGACGGGGCGGCCCCACGCGGGGGCCACGCTGCCTGGCCTGCAGCTCCGGCCCTGCCTCTACAAGAAGCGCTGAGCCCGCGGGGGACGCCCTGCCGCCCTGCGGGCCGCTCCGGGGGCGGGGCGCCTCTTCTCCGGGTGGTCAATAAAGTTGTTGTTGTTGTTGATGATGAGGAAAATGACCGCGGTGCTTGTTGGGAAATGTAGTCCCGGTAGGGGGAGCGCGTGCGCGGTGGGGCACCGGGAAGTGGTGGCGCATGCGCGCCGGGGCCGGGGAGCTGGACCACGCAGGCGCGGCGGGCGGGCGGTGGCGATGGCGGCTCCGGGCGGGCCGGGCCGCGGCGGGGCCAAGCTCGACATCAACCGCGCGGGCGCGGCCGAGCTCGAGGGGGCCCTGCGCGGCATCGGCCGGCGCCGCGCGCGCGGCATCGTGCGCAAGCGGGAGGTGCGAGGCCGGGGGGCGTTGTGGGCCAGGTGGGGGGGCCGTGGGCCCGTGGGAGGGAGGAGTGGGGGGGCCGTGGGCCCGTGGGGAGGGGAGTGGGGGGGCTGGGGGCCCGTGAGAGGGGGGAGTGGAGTGGCTGTGGACCTGTGGGAGGGGTTGGGCCCGTGGGAGGGGGGAGTGGGAGGGGTTGGGCCCGTGGGAGGGGGGGAGCTGTGAGCCCGTGGGAGGGGGTGGAGTGGAGGGACTGTGGACCTGTGGGAGGGGTTGGGCCCGTGGGAGGGGGGGGGGGGCTGTGAGCCCGTGGGAGGGGGTGGAGTGGAGGGACTGTGGACCTGTGGGAGGGGTTGGGCCCGTGGGAGGGAGGAGTGGGGGCTTGTGGGCCCGTGGGGAGGGGAGCGGGAGGGCATGCTTCCATGGGGGGTGGGATGCAGGTCCGGGGTTGTGGGTCCATGCGGGGTGCGGGACCCCCCACCCATGCCCCGCCCCCTGCCCCCAGGAGCTGCAGGGCTTCCGGTCGCTGGACGAGCTGCTGCACGTGAAGGGCGTCACGGCGCGGATCCTGGAGCTGAACAGCCACCGCCTGGTCTGCACCTGCCGCCCGCCCCGCACCCCCGCCCCCGCCCGCCCCGCGCCCCAGGTGGGTCCCGCCCGGCCCCTGCTGCTCCTGTGCCGGCTTTTCTGTAGCTTGGGGGGAGCGCTGGTCCCCTCTGACGGCAGGCGCCGCGCAAGCCTGTCCCCGTCTGTCTTTGCTCGGTCGAGGTGTGTTAAATGTGGGCATTGACAGGGTTCCTCGGCCGGCTCTTCAAGGACTCCGGAGAGTACCAGGCCCGCCAGTATCTGGTGTCTCTCTGCTGACTGTTGCCCAGTGTCCCCCGTCCCTCCCCCCGCTGTGCAGCATCCCCTTCGTCCATGACAATGCTCTGGTTCCTTCCGGGTGGCTCTGGGACTTGCCACGTGACCCTCTCCAGGCAGCGACAAGCCTGCGCTGCCCAGCTCTGCTTGCCGCTCGCATGTCCGCATCACCCCCGCCCTCCCCTCCCCTCCCCTCCCTGCGGCCCCTGAGGAGGCTTTGGCTAACCCTGCGAGCTGGCTGCTTGGCAGAGGCCAGAGGTGTGTCAGCTGGGCCTGTAGCCATCTGTCCTTGCTTGGTCCCCAAGGGCTGGTTCTGCCTATGTCTCAGTCTGGGCCTGGCGCTTCCTCAGCACCTGTAGCGGTGCTGGAACTGTGGAGCTCCTTTCGTGGTGCTGGGAGTCCAGCCCCAAAGCCCACCCCATCCCTCCCTGACCCACTGTCCCTGGTGCAGGTGCCGGCCGCGGAAGACGGGGACGAGGAGGAGGATGCCCAGGTGCCCTGGGACTCCGAGGAGTCGGACCGCTCCAGCGGGGAAGGGGGCCCCGTGCCGGGCCCTGAGCCCAACGGCTCCCGAGCACGGGGGGTGCCTGAGTCAGAGGCCGTGGGGGACCATGGGGAGCCGGAGCCTGCCAGCCCCCGGAGTCGCGGGGTCCAGGAGGAAGAGGAGGAGGAGGAAGAAGGCAGCTGCTGCAGTGACGAAGGGGAGGACAGTGGCGACGTCTACTTCTACTACACGGTGGGCGAGCGCTGGATCGATTACCTGGAGCGCACCGAGGAGGGCGGCCTCATCCGGCACGTGCGGCCCAAGGTAGGAGGGTGCGAGGGGCAGCCGCCCCGGAGCCCAGCCCCTGAGGGAGGGACCTGCCAGTTCTTTTCCACTGCTAGGACTCCCTGAGCTGAGCACCAGCACCACGGTGGCAGGAGGCAGTGTAGCCCCCTGGGGCAGGGGCCTGGGCTCTTGGGCAAGAATGGGGGGTGGCCATGCTCATTGGGGCACGTGGGAGGGCCCTGTAGGTGTTGCTGTGCCAGAGGGGCGTGGCCCTCCCTGCTTGGCCCTTGGGTCCTGGGGTGCTCCAGCTGTGGTGCTGCGCGTGGGCTGCCTTCCACCTTCCTATTGAGGTCCCTTCCGACCCTAGCATCTATGAATCTATGAATCTATTCCCACGGGCTGGGCCACAACCCCCTCCTCTGCTCATGGCCCAGGGGCGGAACTGTGCCCAGCCCTGTTGCACGGCATCCTGCTCACTCCCCTCTCCTGGCAGATGAAGCGCAAGTCAGAGAATGGCCTGGACGGCCGGGCCCTGTCCCCTGGCAAGAAGCTGTGCAAGGGCTCGGAGCTCAGCCGGTGAGAGCAGGCCCAGGGCTGCGGCGGGGAGGCTGAGTTGGGTTTACCAGGGGAGGGAGGCCACAGGGAGCAGGGCTGAGTAGGGGCTTTCTTTTGAGGCGATGGGGAGCTGTGGGGCCTGGAAGATGCAGCGGGGAGTCTGGGACAGAGGTGTCTGTCTGTCTTTTGGGAACTGCCTGGTGATGCGTATTCAATGTTTCTCCTGTGCATCTCTCCACTGGGCTCCAGGACTCTGGGTCCCTGCACCCCCAGCCCCACCACCACCTTTGGGGACCTGCGCAATGGTCGGCCAGGCCAGGCACGCCGGCGCCGCATGCCCTCGGTTGCTCCGCCCCCAGGGCTGCAGGACTGGCTCCGCACCTTCCAGGTAGGCGTGTGTGCCCCCAGGGCCCCATGGGGAGCAGCCAGGGTAAGGAGGGGCCAGGAGTGGGGTATGGGCTGCGCAGGGACTGCCCCGGGAGGGGTCACAGGCAAGCCAGGGTCCAGTTTGGAAAAGAGGAGGTTCCTGCTCAGCTGAATCAAGCTCTGGTCACGGTCCCCCTACCTTGTAGCTGGCAGAGCTCCCTCATCTTATTCTCAGTGCCCTGCTCCCCTCACCTCTCCATCTGCCCAGTAGGTCCTTGCATGGCAGCCCCAGAGCCCCTGCACCCGGCCAGCTGTTTGCTGGCTCTGTGCAGCCTGTTGTGCCTGGGGCCCCTGCACTGCCAACCCAGGCAGCTCCTTTGCCCTGCCCTACCAGGGTCCCCAGCTCAGGGGCTCTCGGGGAAGCCTGTTGTCTCCCTGTGAGGGTGGCCAGGTGTTGCCCCATGTCTTACGTCCCGGCTGCATCCTCCCCAGCGCTGGAGCGGCCCTGAGAAGCTGCTGGCACTAGACGAGCTCATTGACCGTTGCGAGCCCTCCCAGATCAAGTACATGATGCAGGTTATCGAGCCCCAGTTCCAGAGGGACTTCATTTCTCTGCTGCCCAAGGAGGTGAGCAGCATTGTGGGGGGATGGGGCAGCCCTCAGCCAGAGGTCCTAGGGCTGTTGCAGCCCCCTGACTCCCCTCTCCTGCAGCTGGCACTCTATGTCCTGTCCTTTCTGGAGCCCCGGGACCTGCTCCGTGCCGCCCAGACCTGTCGCTACTGGCGTGTTCTGGCTGAGGACAACCTGCTGTGGAGGGAAAAATGTCGTGAGGAAGGTAAAGCTCTCTCCTGTCTTTTGTGATCACAGAGAAGTGGGGGACAACCCCAGGCATTGCCCCTGCCCCAGGGAAAGCAGGGGGGCTACAGCTACCAATGTCCTGCTGCTGCAAAGGGTGTTGAAGTATGCTCCGAGAGACCCCTGGCAGAGATCGTGCTCCTGCTGCAGAGGAAGGCAAACTCATCTAGTCCATACCACTCTGATCAAGGGGAAGTCCCTTCCTGCCCCAGTGCAGCATTGATCTGAGCTTGAGCAGGGGGGCAAGACCCTTGACCCAGGACCCTGCGGGGTTGGTCCCAGCAGGAGCATTTGCACACCTCAGTCTCCATCTGCAGCCTGGGCTGTACCCCACATCCAAGTCCTCACTGAGGAAGACTTAAAACTCTCCACCTGCCTCAGAAGCCTCTCATTTTTACGTTTCCACGTAAGGAAGTCACATTAAGCACGTTGCTTATAATTACCGTGTTTGGTAACAGAAATCAGTTACGACACTGATTAAATACAGTGCAGGGTCACTGGTTCAAGACTGTTGTCTCTAGTGGGGTTCAGGTCAGTGGACTATGTAATAAATCACGAGCCTTTGGGCCTCACACTAATATCAAGCATCAAGTCGATATAAAGTGTAGCCAGGGGCATGGGCCAGGCCCCATGGAAATCTCTTACCTAGCAGGGAGACCCCACGGGGATGGGCTTAATGTTTTAACATACCTGGAAGGGGAAATTTTTCTCTTGCTAGCCTAGAATGACTCCATGTAGCTGAGGCCAGAGGCCTGCCCTTTGCCACAGGCTAACACCTGCCAGAGTCTGCTAAAGCCTTCTGACACGGGGATCTGGGCTTCACAGTTGATGGCAATGGGTGATTGCTCTCAGACTCTCCTTGTTGGCTCCTCTGGCATTTTGGCTGAAGGCAAGCGAGACTGGGGGCATCTGAACTCCAAGGGCTCTGGGCCCGGAGCTTGTACATAGGACACCTGTCCAGATTTGGAGAATATCCAGAGCCCCAAGCCAGTGGTCTGGGAGGGAGGAGACTTGCCCTGTGGTAGCTCCATGTAGGTTGGAGCGACTGAGCTCGGCTCAGTCAGATTTTGGAACATGAGCATTGGACTTTACCCAGTTGGACCAGGAGCAAATCTAGCTTTGAAATGAAACAGATCTATAAAGAGCTAGTCTGTGCCACATGCAGCTTGGTCCCAGCCCCTCCCAACCAGCCTCACACCTTTCTGTCCCACAGGCATCGAGGAGCCCCTGAACTTGCGCAAGCGGCGTCTGCTGAGCCCTGGCTTCATGTACAGCCCCTGGAAGTTTGCTTTCATGCGGCAGCACCGTATCGACATGAATTGGCGCAGTGGGGAGCTCAAGGCCCCCAAGGTGGGTTGGTGAGTGGACCTGGCCCCTGCCTCACCGCATCCCCTGCCAGGCTCCATGCAGGTCTGCTGCAGGCCTGGCTCTGCCCCTTCCCCCGTAGCATCTCAGAGGCTGCAGGAGATTGAGCCTGTTGGTTGTCTGCCTCAGCCTCCCTGCTCCCCCATGCTCCCAGTGGGAGCAAAGCCCCCAGCTCCAGGGGTCCCCTGGGCTGCCCCCTGGATTCCCGGCCATGTGTAATGCATCTGTGCCCCCCTTCCAGGTCCTGAAGGGCCATGATGACCACGTCATTACCTGTCTGCAGTTCTGTGGCAACCGCATTGTCAGCGGTTCTGACGACAACACACTCAAAGTTTGGTCGGCCATCACGGGGGAGGTGAGCCTGCCGCGCCAGGGGTCTACATGCTCCCGCAGCTGTTGAGCACCAAACTTGGCTACCTGCAGGTCATGGCATGGGACGTGTTGCTGAATGTAACATGTCCGAGTGAACCCAGGGGGCTAGGGTCTGTTGGACCTGAGGTCAAATGGGGCTGAGCGGGGCACAACGACCCCAGCGGACAAGTGCAGGATGCTGCACCTGGGGAGGAAGAACCAGCAGCAGACCTACAGGCTGGGGAACTCCCTTCTTGCCAGCGCAGAGGCAGAAAAGGATCTTGGAGTCGCTGTTGATTCCAAGATGAGCATGGGCCGATAAGGGGACGCTGTCAGGAAGGCCAACCGCACCTTGTCATGCATCCACAGATGCATCTTGAGCAGGTCCAAGGAGGTGATCCTCCCCCTCTGTGACACTGGTCAGGCCGCAGTTGGGAGTACTGCATCCCGTTCTGGGCGCTGCACTTCAGGAGCGATGTGAACAGCATGGATGGAGAGGGTCCAGAGGAGGGCCACAAGAGAAGGATGAGGGGGGGTCTGGTGGCCATCTATAAACTTGCCAAGACGGACTAGCAGGCAGTGGAAGAGTCCCTGTTCCCCCGAGCTCTAACAAGGAACAACGGCCATAATTTCACTGAGAGTAGATTCAGGCTAGGCATCAGGAGGCGCTACTTCACTGTCAGGGCAGCTAGGAGCTAGAACCAACTTCCAAGTGAAGTGGTGCTTGCCACTACCCTGAGGGTCTTCGGAAGGAGGCTAGACAGCCACCTAGCCAGGGCTGTGTGACCCCAGCACCCTTTCCTGCCCATGGCAGGGGGTCAGACTTGATGATCTGCTTAGGTCCCTTTCGACCCTACCAACTACGAAGCTGGGATGAGGGTTAGGATCAGTGTCGGGGGAGAGCTGGGCCGTTTCCAGCTACCTGCAATGGGGCAGGGGTGCAGGAGCTCTGGGCAGCGGTGCTGGGGCATCTGGACCCATCACCTGGTCGGTGCTGGGGGTCTTGCCCTCGCCCTGCCCTGCACCTGCTAATAGCTGGCTGTCCCACAGTGTGTGCAGACGCTGGTGGGCCACACCGGGGGCGTCTGGTCATCCCAGATGAGAGACAACATAGTCATCAGCGGCTCCACAGACCGGACGCTGAAGGTGTGGAATGCGGACACGGGCGAGTGCGTGCACACTCTCTACGGGCACACGTCCACTGTGCGTTGTATGCACCTGCATGGCAACAGGTACTGGCGGGGGGGACATCAGCGGGACCCGGGCAGGGCAGGGAGAGGGCATGGGGTGCTGAGCCCTGGTGGCACGTGTATCCTGTGCAGGGTGGTGAGCGGGTCGCGGGATGCCACACTGCGCCTGTGGGACATCGAGACAGGCCAGTGCCTCCATGTACTGATGGGGCACGTGGCGGCTGTGCGCTGCGTGCAGTACGACGGGCACAAGGTGGTCAGTGGCGCCTACGACTACACTGTCAAGGTCTGGGACCCTGAGAGCGAGAGCTGCACCCACACACTGCAGGGGCACACCAACCGCGTCTACTCCCTCCAGGTGAGATGCCCCCGCACTTAGCATGTCTGCTCCCCAGACCCTTCCCCTCAATGCTTGCCCTGGCAGAGCTGCAAGGGCATGAGCCCTGTTTGCACCCTGTGGGCAGCTCTCTGGCTGTGGCAAGGGACCCTACCCCCCCGGCAGCACCCATCCAGCTGGGCATGGCTGACCACGCTTCCCCCTGCACTGGCAGTTTGACGGGACACACATCGTGAGCGGATCACTGGACACGTCAATCCGGGTGTGGGATGTGGAGAGTGGGAACTGCCTGCACACACTGATGGGACACCAGTCGCTCACCAGCGGCATGGAGCTGCGTGACAACATCTTGGTGTCCGGCAATGCTGACTCCACCGTCAAGATCTGGGACATCAACACAGGGCAGTGCCTGCAGACACTGCAGGGTGAGTACAGGGGCGGGGGTGGCAGGGCCGGGGCCTGGTCAGGGGATGGGGTGGGCCGGGGCCTCACAGCGCCTCTTCTCCCAGGGCCCAGCAAGCATCAGAGCGCAGTGACTTGCCTGCAGTTCAGCTCCAAGTTTGTTGTGACCAGCTCTGATGACGGCACCGTCAAGCTGTGGGACCTCAAGACGGGCGAGTTTGTGCGCAACCTGGTGGCACTGGAGAGTGGGGGCAGTGGGGGAGTGGTATGGCGCATCCGCGCCTCCAGCACCAAGCTGGTGTGCGCCGTGGGCAGCCGCAACGGCACTGAGGAGACCAAGTTGCTGGTGCTGGACTTTGATGTGGACCTCAAGTGACCCACGCTGGTGGGGAGGTGCCTGCAGGCCGGGTGGACGCTGGTCTCTGCTGGGCAGGCCCTGGCGCCGGCGCTACCCCTGCACCTACCCTGGCAGACTGTACAGACAGCGCAGAGCCTGCCTGGGCCTTATTTATATGTACGGGCGCCTGGCGCCAGGCGGAGACTTGAGCACAGGAGGCAGCATGTTTTGTACACGAATATATTCTATTTCTGTAGCAGCCTGTGCAGGGTGTCTCAGGGCAACAGGCTGACAATATGCAAGCAGTGCTGTGTGCACAGAGCAGGTGGCATGGCGCAGGGCAGTGCCAGGTGCAGCACAGCCCGGTGGCTCTTCAGACATGTGGGCTGCTGGGCCAGCCCCACGTAGATGGGGCAGTGGTGCCGAGGCAGGAAGGCGCTGGCCCCTGGCAGCTGGCTTGCCTTGCGCAAGGCTTGCACCCATACGAGGGGCAGCGGGCAGGGCCGGGTGCTGCGCGCAGCCTGAAGCCGGGCCGTGTCCTCATCCCACCTTGCATTGCGCAGCTCCAGACCACCCAGCAGGAGCCCAGACCTGTGGCTGTGGCTGGGGTGTGAAACACCGGATTGTAGCACCTGAAAGAGTGGGGTGTGGGAGGTCAAGCAGGTTGGGGGCAGGGCCCAGCTGTTCCCCCCCCCGCCCTTCGCCATCAAGGAAGGGCCGGGCTCTGACCTGGGGGCTGAGACAGAGCTGCTCCAGGTTCTGGTTCTCGGCCCGTGCGGTCTCCTGGAGCAGGGCCAGCAGCAGGCGCCGGGGGTGCTGGAAGGCGGCCAGGTGGTAGAGTGGGGCTGGTGGACCCGTGCCTGCCCCCAGGTAGCTGCACAGCAACTGCCCGCGGCTCCGCAGTGTCTCCAGCCAGGCACTGGGGCGCTGGGGCCCAGTGGGTGTGTGGCGCAGCCAGACATGGGGCAGGCGGTCGCGGGCCAGGGCCCGCAGCACTGTGGCACAGCGGGGGGCTGTGCAGAGCACCCCTTGCAGCTGCTGCTGGGTACAGCGCAGGTCCGTGCCCACTTGGTGCAGCAGGGCCGCCAGGTTCCCAGCCTCGTCCAGCAGGAACCGCAGCAGGGGCCGTGGCGGGCGCTGAGCGCCACAGGGCCGGCATTGCTGCAGCGCCACCTCCAGCTCCTGCACCATGTCCAGGCCCTGCTGCACCAGCAGCCCCAGTGACTCGTGCTGCCTGGGCGGGGGCAGGCGTGGGTGTGGCAGCCACAGGGCCTGTGACCGTAGCAGGTCAGTGAGCAGGGCATGGCTGCGGCGCTCCAGCTCCTGCTCCTGCAGCCCGGCCGGCAGCCCGCACAGTGCCGGGGCAGCCGCACCCACAAGCTGCTGCATCTGTGCCCAGGGCTCTTCCGGCTGCGCCTCCGAGGAGCCACCTGGGGCAGAGGAAACGTTGGCCCGGGCTCCGTCTTGCCGCAGAACAGGAGGGAGGCCCTGGCCCAGTGCGTGCGCGGGCTCAGCCTTACCCAGGGCTGTGGTGCTGGCAAGGGCAACGCAGAGGCTCTGGACCCCACGGGCAGCTGGCAAGTGGGGGTCCTGGCTCAGGCACTGCTGGCTCAGGGTCTGCACAAGTGCTGCGTCCCCTGCATCCAGGATGTGGCCCCCATAGAAAATAGAGCCTGCAGGGCGGAGAGGAAAGGACTTAGCACCACTACCTGGCTTGGATCAGGCAGGCAGCCTAGGCATCTGCCCAGACCCCTGGACCCCAGGGTGGCATAACCCTTACCCACCTGCCAGCTCTTGCAGGGCCTCCTCAGGGTTGGACACCACCTGCAAAAGCCGCTCCTGTGCCCGCAGCCCGGCAAAGAGTTCAGCCTCAGTCCTGGGGAAGACAGTAGTGCTGAGATGTGCCCATGGGCACAAGGGCAGTGGGGACGCAGGGGCCAAGCCAGGCTGCGGGCACTCACCAGAGGTAGTGGGCAGCCTGGGCCCTGCGCCCGTAGTGCTGGCGGTGGAGGAGGGCGGCATGCAGGGCCAGCAGTGGCAGCCCCCGCTCGGGCTGCACCCGCCAGGCCTGCTGGTCCTGGGCCAGGCTGTAGACACGCAGCAGGGCACCTGGCAGGTCCATCGGTGTCTCGCAGCACACGGTCACCACGCTCTGGCGCAGGGGCCCTGGGGGGCCGGGAAGTGCTCAGCCCTGCCTGGGGCCACCCAGGGTGCAGTGTGCTGCTCCATTCTACCCCATAGCTGCTTGCTCCACATAGGGGAAGCTCGGCTCCAGGCATGGCCTGTTTCCAGCAGGACCCTGGCCTGCCCGGACCCAACAGTCCAGCGAAGCTGGTGGGGAGGGGGGTGCAGAGGGGGCCCCTAGCTGGCTGTAGGGGAATCTGGGGCGTGAAGCCATGGGGGGGCTGCGCACCTGGCAGGGGGCATGGGAGCCGGGCAGCCGCAATGAGCCAGAGGCGGAACTTGGGGTGGAGCTTTTTCCCTTTTGTGGTGGCTGCTGCTGGCTTCGCAGGATCTGCAACAGCAAGGGCAGGGCTGGAGTGCAGCCAGCAGCACCCCACACCCCTCCCAGCCCTTGCGGTGGGCCCAGGTGACGCACCCTGGGAGACACCCAGTAGCCGTTGCAGCAGCACCAGCATGTCGGGAGGCCAGTGTGTCTGCAGGTGGCAGTTGTCCAGCACCAGCCAGTGCCCCCTCCTTGCACAGGTGCCCAGGGCATCGCCCATGCGCTGCAAGCAGTCCGGTGCCCCCAGCGTGACAACCATGACCTTCCCCTGTGGAGAGTGGAGGTGTCACCCAGAGCTGCGCCCACCAAGCTCCCCCAAGCTGTCCCTTGCCTGCCACGCCGACCTCGCGGTGCTGCTGCCGGGCCATCTGCTGGATCCAGTGCAGCGGGTGGGTGGTGGCGGCTGCAGCACCGGGCAGTGGTGTGAGGAAGAGGACGGGCACGTGGCTCTGGCTGTGGTCATACAGGGCAGCAGCACTGTATGCAGCCGCCTCGGCCATGGGGCGCCCCATCAAGCAGGCAGCCAGGTCGGCAGCCACGCTGCAGAGTTGGCCTGGGCGCAGCACGCGCCACAGCAGGGCACGCTGGAAGGGTCCAAGGCCAGCGTGGCCGGGGCCTGGTGCAGGGCCCACCATGGTGCAGGGCAGACGCAGGTACTCCTGCCACGTTGCCGCCTTGCCTGCCAATGCCGCCTGCAGCCCCTGGAAGCCAGGCAGTGCCTCCAGTCGCCCACACTCCTCCCAGGCCTTGGCATCCACCCAGGCTGGGCATGGTGGGGCGCCGGGCAGCAGGGGCAGCAGCCGAGTGGCGGTGGGCGCCTGCAGGCCCTGGCAGAAGGCCAGCCAGGCCAGTGGGGAGACGTGGCCATCAAGGCGCTGCAGGGCCACAGCACCTAGTAGGGCCAGCAGCAGCTCATGGCGCTCCCACAGGCCAGGCTGGGCGTAGGTCAGCAGCGCCCGTGCTAGGGCCCTGTGCAGCTCCATCATGCGGGCCTCCAGTGCCTCCTGCTGCCTGGCGCCCCCCCACCTGGTCACCAGCAGGCCACGGCGGGCAGCAGCCAGGGTGGCGGTGGCCCTGCAGCAGTACAGCGGATGCAGGCGGCAGACCTGGCGCAGGGCTTGGTGCAGCGCGGCACCCAGGCGTGCAGCTGGCCGGTACTGCTCACATATCGCGTGGTGGCCCTGGCGCAGGGAGCACAGGTGTTCGTGGCTGGAGCGCAGCGTCTCCACCTGCGTGTCCAGCAGGTGCACCATGGGGAGGAACGCCTCCGTCTCCAGCAGCGCCTGCTCTGGCGCTGAGATCAGCTGTATCAGCTCCTCCTGCAATGGGTCAGGGGCTCAGCCACCACTGCCAGGGCTGGGGGGAAGCCAGGGGGTGAGGGTTCCTGACAGCCAGGGCATGGGGGAGCTGCAGCCCTGGTGCAGGCCTGTGCTCACCTCGGCACACGCGAGCTCGTCCTCCACCTGCAGGATGCTGAGCTCCAGTTGGCGCCAGTGGCTCTGGGCCTCATGGCGTTCAACCAGCAGCAGCTCCTCCAGCAGCAGCTCTTCCAGTGCCCCCTCACCCAGGCTCAGGTCCACCACGTTCAGGCTGGGCAGTAGGGCCCGCTCCATCTCTGTGGGCACAGCAAAGGGCAGGGCCTCAGGGCTGGGGCTGCCAGCCCATGTGCACACATGCGAATGTGCACATCTGCGCTGCTTGGGGAGGGGGGGGCAGCTGCACTAGGAGCGACCCCCCCCCCCCGCTCTGGCCTTGCACCTTGGTAGCGATACAAACACAGAGGTCTGTGGCTCAGCCTTCCCACAACCCATGCAGCCCAGCACAAGGGGGTGGCAGGAAGCCAGGGCTTGGCTGGAGCAAGGGCTGAGACAAGGCCACATCCACCAGGGTAGCCGTGGGCCCTGAAAGCAGAGACGGAGAAGAGACGGTGTAAAGGTGATGCGGCCAAGGGTTGAAGGAGCCTAGACAAGGTGTGGCCAGCACACAAGGCACTGCAACAAGCAAGATCAGCTCCTAAAACGAGTTGTGCCCAGCCTGCATGGTGACAGATGGCCAACGAGGTTTTGGGCTGCATCAACAGAAGCATCATGTCCAAGGTGTGGGAGGTGACGGTACCAGTCTATTTGGTGCTGGTGTGGCCTTATCTGGATACTGGGTGCAGTTCTAGGCTCCACATTTTAAAAAGGATGTGGAAAAGTGAGAGGGTCCAGAGGCGACTACAAGGATGATGAAGGGCTCGGAAGGCAAGACCTACATGGAGGGGTGGAAGGAGCTGGGAGAAAAGGCGCTGAAGAGGGGACATGACAGCAGCCTGCAAATATCTGTAGAGCTGTGTGACGGAGCAGCTTTAGTGCTCCACCACTAAGGGCTGCAGCAGCGAGCCGCCAGGTGTCCGACAAGGGTGGCCGTTTTGGAGAGCTCTGTTATAAGAGCAGAGCAGTTTGTGTTCAGTGGCCCTGGGAGTAACATTGTCCAGTGGAGCTCCTGCTTCAGGAATATCTTGGAGGTAAAGACGAGGCTATGGGGAAGGAAGAAGCCTCATTGGTCCTGGACATGACCTGAAACTGTACCCTGCTGGGATAGGGAGGCCTGGTGGTCCTCCCTATGGTGGGGCAGGGCCACTTAAATGCCAGGTTCGAGAATCAAACTCCTGTAAGACTGCTTCAGGCTGGACATAAGGAAAAACTTCTTTACTGTCTGAGCCCCCAAGGCCTGAACCAAACTCCTCCCAGAGGTGGTGCACATACATAGCCTGGACACTTTCAAGAAACATTTATCTTGCTGGGATCCTTTGATCCTCACTGACTTTCTGCCCTTTGGGCAGGGGGCTGGACCTGATGTTCTTCCGAGGTCCCTTCCAGCCCTAATGTCTATGAAATCTATGAAACCATTCTGGTGTAAGGTGGGTCGGGGTGCCCAAACCCCTGTCCCCACCTCTGGGTGGGCTTTGGAGGCAATTCAGGGCCGGGCACACAGAGTAACTGCACCTGAACCCTGTGGGGTTGGTAGGCCCTGGAGGTGGGCCAGGCACAGCAGGAGAGCGCTACCTGAGCCAGTGGAGGTGTTCTACCTCAAGCCCTGGGAAGAGGGCAGAGTGGTGGGCCAGACAGGCAAGTGGAGCGCCACCTGAGCCTACGGGGGTGGTCGACCCCAAGCCTGAATGGTTGGGCAGAGTAGTATGGCAGGCAGTTGAGAAGGCCCGGTGCGTGCCACCCGACTGGAGGGTGGGTGCTAGGCTGAATATGGAAGGTGCAGTGTATGCGCTATAAGGGAGGGCAGGTGGTAGGCCTAGAAACATCTGCAAGGCATGGGACATGGGTAAGGATGGTTGTAGTGTGTACATCGGGCCTGTGGCATCGGGGCGGATTGAAGGGCAGCCTCCTGCCTATTAACATCAGAACAACAGGACATCAAGGCATGGCAGGCAAAAGAAGCAAGCAGTTGGCCCAAGGACAAAGGAGTGGGCTGGTCTCTCAGTGGAGCAGTGAGTTGGCTCCTTTTGTAACAAGTTGCCATAGAGAAGATGGAAAGCAGCCACTCACTCTTGTTGCAGACCAAAGGCTTGAAGTTGCAGTAAAGCAGGTGTGAACTAGATCTCAGGAAAAGCTTCTCTGTGAGAGCAGCAAGACTGTGGGACAGACGCCAGGGACGCGGGGTCTAGCAGAGGCTAGGCAGAGATGACCTAGGAGCAGTGCTGCTTGCAGAGTGCTGGGCAGTGAGCCGTGCAGTGCAGCAGCGTTCCCTGCGTTGTCGCACCAAGAGGGTAGCAATGGGTTTGTCTGGGGATTTTCGCCTCAGGCCAGGACTGGACCGAACCTCCAGGAGCCCTCAGCCCCTGACTTCCCCATGGTTCTGCGTGTGAGGGTGCACTTTGCAAATTTGGGGTTGACACCAGGTTGGTTGGAGTTGCAGACACTCTGGAGGGTGGGGTGGGGAGTCCAATGACCCAGATGGACTGGAGACGTGGGCCACAAGTAAGCAGGTGAGACTGCACAAGGACAAGTGCAACGTCTGGCGCTGGGGCAGGACCACTGCCTGCACAGAGACAGTCTGGGAATGACCAGGCAGGTTGCAGAGCACAGCCTGGGAGGTCTGGTGGGCCACAAACTGCATGAGCCACCACAGTCGATTCAGTTGGCACCATCGTCCTTTACAGAGTGCCGTGTATGCGCCAGTCAGTTCTCTGATGGCTGCCGAGTCCAACACACAAGTGACTGTCCTGTCCATAGGTAGGACACAGCCGTGCACCAGAAAGGTCTTTCCTGCTCTGACGCTGGTCGTCACAAACCTTATTCCAGTCCCTTGCAGTCCCTCGCTCCATCTGCCAGCTGACTCCGCCAGCCAGAGCAGCATTCTGCACTCCTTTCCCAATCACCCACAGAGATGCCACAGGATGCCCAGTCCCAAAACCTGCACAGTGTCTGCCTCTCTTCCTAGACCCTTCATGAGCTTCAAAGGACAGCCCATTCTTCAGGATCCAGCATTCGCTTGACTTGACCAAGCTACCTGAGTCTTTTCTTACTAATCCACATTCCCATGCATGACAAACCATGTGACTTAACGCATCCACATTTGTCACCCTGTCTTGCCATCTTATTTGAAGAATTTTATGCAGGCATCAGATATGAAAGTTGTTTAGTCTTTTGGTATGTTTGGTATAGGTCATCTACATTTCTGAACCATGTAGAAGAGTGGAGAAAACACACGTCTCATAAATACGGATTTTCACTTTAGTTGACAGTTTCGGTTCCGGGGTCTGTGTTTCCAAAGATCAAAGTTCCTGGCTGCTTTGCTGATCATACTAGCGAGCAAGATCTACAGTGCTGGTAACAGCAGAGCCAAGGTAGAAAAACTGGTCAAGGACATCCAAACGAGTACCATCTAGGGTGATATCTGGAACTGGCTCTGAAGGACCTAAGCCCAAAGGGGGTTTTTTTGTTTGTTTTTTTTTCCTGCTTTTTTTGCACCGGTCCTGGAAGCACACAATACCAGGTCAATGCATGGAGTGGATGGAGCAAGGTCCAGTTCCACCACCCAACACCAAAAAAAATCTGCTCAACATAGACCTCCCATGGAGGACATAAGCCCAAAGGTTTTGCACGAATCAGAGGACTTGGCAATGAGATGTTGTAGGGCATCAGCACTGTGAGCCATAAGGGCTGCATCATCTGCAAACAACAGGTCCCTTAGGATGATCTCCTTCACCTTTTGTCTTGGCTTTGCCGCTTGCCGTGTTAAACAGTCCTCCGTCGTGTCTAGTGCAGAGACAGACGCCCCCTCAAGCATCACAGAACACACGTTGGAGCAGGAATGAGAAGCCCTGCTTCATGCTGTTGTTGATGTTGAGTGGGTCAGACTCTTGGTTTTTATACCTTACTCTTGCCTTTGTGCCGTCAGGTCAGGATTTCACAAGGTTTAGCAGTACAGGTGGACAACCAAGTGTCTTCAGAACAGAGTAAAGTCCTAACCAACTAACCATGTCAAAGGCTGCTTTTGTTCGATCTATAAACCCCTCGTACAGTGGGATATACTTCTCCCTGCACTTCTCTGTAAGACAACTGCAGGAGAAGACCATATCTATGGTGGACCTGTCCGACTGGAAGCCACACTGGTTCTCAGGATAGATTCTCTCAGCTAATGTCTGAGGTCTCAGCAAGAGAATACAGCTTAAGATTTTCCCATGATATTGAGAAGAGAGAATCCTCTACGGTTATTAGTCACTTCTGTCTCCTTTGCTTTTATAAGGTTGGATGAAGCAAGTGTCCCCAAAATCTTGCGGAGCAGTTCCTTCCTTCCAGCAGAGCAGCAGGACCTTGTGCAACCTCTGCAGCAAGTCGCTTTGTTTGCACATCTGTAAATCCCAGCAGGTAAACGGTCAGGTCCCTAAGCTTTGTGACGAGGAAGCTTTTGGATGCATTGCTCAAGTTCCTTCAGTGTTGGTTTGGCATCCAGCGAAGTAATCACTTCAAACCCAGGCAACTGGTCCAGCACACGTCGGCCAACTACAGACTCCCTTGAGTCTATCATTCCACATCGCTCAATCCACCTCGCCAGCTGCTTCCCCTTATCAGTCATGATATTACCCACCAAGTCTCCCAGTGGAGTTGTCCTGCACTTTGTCAGTCCAATGGCCTTTCTAACACCCTCATACAACTGTCTACTGTTGCCTGTGTCAGCCGCCTGTTGGGTGCTGTCGCAGAGACCCATCCAAAATTTCTGAGCACACCTGGAAACTGTCTGAACAGCTTTAGGAGCTTCTCTTGGGTGGTTGAGTGAGTCAGTAGTAGGAGTAGACTTGTGGGTGACTAAGGCAGCTCTTTTCCTCTCAGCGGCTGGCAGCGGTCCTTCTGAGCGGTCTACAAACCAGTCGACGTTTTTCTTAGTATTCTTTCCAAAACTCTTGGTTGCCACATTGCGCACATTGTTTGCAGGACTTCCCATGCATCTATCTGGTGCAGTCTCATTCGTTCCCGCTGACTTGGCAACTTCTTCATCAAAAAGTCATTTCCCGACAGGATCATTGATTTGGCACAAGTGAATGCGAGCTTGTCCAGCAGGTTTATTTGCGGTGGATCTTCTTAGCTTGAAATTTCACTTTGCAGCATACAAGGGAGTGGTCTGTGTCACAGGCGGCGTTTGGAAAGGATCGTGCATACAGGATCTTTCACATTGTATACCTCCTGTCGGTACCAAGTCTGGCCGATGCGGTCAAGGTGTCTCCACAATGTTCTCCTTCTGGTGTTGCCAGCAAAGAAGGTGTCAGTCACTGATAAGCCTGGACTGGCACACAACTAAAGAAGTCTCTGACCATTGTCGCTCATACGCCCAATGCCATGCCTATCCAGGATCCTGGGCCAAGTCTCAGCATTGTACCCAACTCTTGCACTGAAGTCTCCAAGTACTAGGATGTGCTCCTTCCGTGGGACCCTGCCGATCAGTTTTTCCAGCTGTTGACAGAAGCTGTCCTTTCTCCTCGTCACTAGCCAGCAGAGTTGGAGTGTGGACACCGACAAGGTCGATGAATCCCTCCTGCAGCCTAACGCGCAGTGTCGTGCTACGTATGGATACTGCAGTCGGGGCTGAACGACGCAAGTTCCTTTCTGCTCTCTCCATCCTCCTTCAGGTTTGCCCTGGCAGTAAACGCTGTAGTCCTCCTTTATGATGCCTGTGTCTCGGAGCCAAGTTCCCAAAAGAGCTGCCCTATCCATTCTGAAACGTGCAAGCTCATTACTCAACACAGCCATTTTCCTCAGGTCTGAACCCAGATCAAGTCATGCCCAGGGCTCAAAGTCCAAATACTCCAGCAGGTGATTCTGTTTAGAAAACCAGTTCAGCCGGGGGGTAAGCAGTGAGGCAGGGCTTGTTTGACCCACCTTTTCTAGGGCCGCCCTTATGCGAGGCCAGCAGGCCGCACGACCTCAACAGTGCTGCTTGGAAATCTGGGCAAGCTGCCTCAAGGCCATTATTCCTCTCTTAGATCCCTGCAACCAGGTCCGGGCCCACGCTTCAAGGACGTGAACAGGCTGAACACATCCCAGCACAGGGCAGCAAACACGATCGAGGGTCTGGGAGGCAGGAGCGAGGACAGATGGAAGAACTGGGGTGACTGAGTCTGGAGAAGACACAGACGGGCAGATACAAACCTGATCTTCATCGCAGAGAAATGCAAGGTGCTCCGCCTCGGGAGGAAAGACCCACATCGTGCCTATAGGCTTGGTAGCGCTTCACCCCCTAGCACTACGTCTGAAAGAGACTTGGGGGCCACGACTGACCACAAGATGAACATGAGCCACCAATGCAATGCCGCAGCTGGCAAAGCAAATAAAACGCTGGCTTGCACATACCGCTGATCTCAAACAGGACCCAACATGTCATTCGCTTCATTTGGCCTTGGTGAGGCCGCGGCTGGAGTACGGCATCCAACTCTGGGCTCCACACTTTACAAGGACATGGAGAAGCTCACGAGAGTGCAGAGGAGAGCCATGCGCATGGTAGAAGTCAAGGCAGCAGGCCTTATGAGAAGGCTGAGGGGGTACGGGACTCTTCAGCTTGGAAAAGCGCAGGCTCGGGGGACCTGGTGGCAGCCTATAAGCGTATCGGGGGTGTGCATAAGGACCTGGGAGAACATCTGTTCACCAGGGCTCCCCTCGGGACAAGGTCCAGTGGTCACCAACTGCTGGAAGACAGTTTTGGACTGGCTGTAAGGAAGAACTTCTTTACTGTCCGAGTCTCCAGAGTCTGGAACAGACTCCCCCCGCAAGTGGTGCAAGCACCTACTCTGGACAAGTTCAAGATGTGTGGGGGTGATTATCCCGTTGGGGTCTCTGACCCCAGCTGACTTCCTGCCCTGGGGCGGGGGCTGGACCAGATGATCTTCCAGCCCCAGTGTCTATGAAATCTATGAGAAGAGAGGCCTGAGGGGGATGTGATCAGAGGGTGCACATCCCTGACGGGTGACGACAGACACTAGAGACGGGCTTTTCTCTGTGGTGGCAGGGGACAAGACTGGGAGCAATGACCTTCAGCTGCAGCTGGGGATTTGAGGCTGGAGATGAGGAGGAACGTCCTGACTATGGGGGCGGCGCAGCAGTGGCACAGGCTGCCCAGGGAGGGGAATGGAGTCTACCCCCAGGGTGTTTACGGGCAGGCTGGACAGACACCCAGCTGGGAGGGTTCAGGCAGACCCGGTGCAGCAGGGCTGGGCTGGATATGACCCGCAAGGGTCCTGCCAACCCGACTGGTGGGTGCCCCAGGGCCCGAGGGGCAGGCACGTGTCTCAGACGCATGCCTCTTGCACCTGGGCCGAGTGCTGGGGTGGCGACACGCAGGACAAGCCGTGTCCCTGCAGAGCCCGTGGGTCCCAGGCGCATGAGGCACCGTGTAGCACCACCATGACGCAGGCAGGTGTGACCGTGGGCACGCACAGTGCCACATGGCCAGCAGGGACGGGGAGGGGTCAACGCTGGCACATGTGGCCCCAGGCGGGGACCGGGCAGGAGCAGGGGTGGGACGGCTCCCTGCACATCGCGCTGGGGCAGCAGGGTGGGGAGCCCGGCTGCACAGTGCAGCCGGCTGCCCCGAAGCCAAGCAGGTGGCTCGGGTGCCGGCTCCAGGCCGTTGTGGGGCGGGCTGGAGCCCTCACCTTGGCCCAGGGTGTGCAGGGGCAGGCTGGTGCTGAGGTAGAGGCAGAAGGAAGGCAGCATCTGCACGGCCTCGCCCGGCGCTGGCTCCGCGCCCGCCTCCTTCTGTAGCAGGCGCTGGAGGGTGGGGCTGCCCAGGCTCTTCTCCGCGTGCAGCAGCAGGACGGGCAGACCTGGGGAGAGGCCTGGCGTCACCCCAGGCACCACCCGCACCCCTGCCTGTGCCCGGGGGCCCACTCGGCCTCACCGCTGCCGGCAGCTGCCCGGAGACTCTCCTCCAGACCGGGGTCCATCGCTGACAGCACCTGCAGCGTCTGCTCCGGGGGCTCGGCAGCACTGCTGGGCTCCGTGGTCTCCAGCCGCACGTCCGGGTTGGCGCCGGCCTCATCTGCAAGGCAGCAGAGACCTGCTCGGAGCCCCAGCCCAGGCCCCGGGACCACGCGCGCAGGAGCGGGGTTGCAGCTGTGTTGGCGGGGACTCCCAAGACCCTACACCAGCCCCCCCAGCCAAGCCAGGCCCGCTGCGGGGGCTGCCCTGACTCACCGTCCTTGGCCCGGGGAACGGTGCTGAGCCAGGTGAGGGCCTGCTGGTCGGGGTCGAGCAGCAGAGGCCAGCGGCGGGGGCAGATGCGGGCAGCGGCAAGGAGCAGCGTGGCGGCCTGGCGCGAGGTCTGGTCCTGCGGCTTGCGGTCGCGGTCCCAGGCACGCTGCTCGCGCTCGCAGCTCAGCAGGGCCAGCAGGCTGAAGCCGGGGTGCACGGGCAGCAGTGGGGGGCCGGGGGCGGTGGGCGCGGGGCCGGGGCAGGGCAGCTCCTGCTCCAGGGCCCGACGCACGTCGTCCGGGCCCAGCGGCACTCGGCGCCCGGCCAGGAGGTCCTGCCACTTCTCCAGCAGCTCCTGGCGCCGCGGCGGGGGGAAGGCGCCCAGGTAGCAGACGGCGGCTGCGCACAGCAGCGCGTCCCCCTGCGCCGTGCTGCACTTCTGCTCCAGGGTCTGCGGGGCGCGGGTGTCAGGCTGGAGCCCGCTCCCCCCGAAGCGTCAGCCCCGCCGGACCCAGCCCAGCCTGCCCCCGCACCTGGGCGGCCTCCAGCCAGCGCGCCACGTGCGCAGCCATAGCGCAGCCGACGGAGTCGCCCTCGGCCTGGTCCTGCTGGGCGCAGCGCAGCTGCCGGGCCAGGGCCTCCTCCTGCTCCAGCACCTCCTCCAGCTTCAGAGCCCAGGCAGCGCTGCGCTCCCGCAGCCGCTCGGCCTGCAGGCGCCGGGTGCTCAGCTGCGCCTCTTCCTCGCGTATCTGCTGCTCACAGCGGCCCAGCTGCTGCAGCACGGGCTGCCAGGCGCGCCGGGCCTGGCCGTACCGCTGCACCGCGCACATCCACTGGCCCAGGGCCGCGGCCGCCCGGCTGGCACCGCGCAGCACGGGGCCTAGGAAGGCGGGGTCGGCCACAGCGCGGCCCAGCGCCTCCTGCACCTCCTGCGACAGCTCGTCCTTGGGGTAGAACAGCAGCTCCTGCGGCAGAGATGGGGGCACCGGGGGTGCTGGCTGGGCGAGCTTGGCCCCGCCGGGACCCCGCGCACGCTCAGCCCAGGCCCGGGCTCACCTGGTAGAAGTCCGGGCGTCCCAGCAGCTGGCGGGCGCTGTCCCAGCCGGGCGCCTGCTGGAACATGCGGCACAGGAGGTCGGTCACCTGCACCACAGGCACCGGCGGGCGCCGGTAGCTGCGCAGCTCCTCCACATCGCCCGCGCGCAGCCGTGCCAGCGCTGCCTCGTAGTCCGCTCCCATCTGGGGGGGGAGCAGGGCATTACGGGGGGTCCCAAACCTTGATGATGGGGCATGGCACCCCGACGGGGCGTGCAGCGGGGGGTCAGGGTATATTGCAGAGGTCCCCTTATCTGATGGGGGTCCTGGCAGCCTTGCAGGGGGGCCCGCACCCCGAAGGGGAGGGGAGGGGGTTGCGGTCATCGCAGAGGTCACCTTTTCCAAGGCCTCCTCCTGGGCCTGCTCCAACCGGCTGTGCTGGGCAGCTAGGTCCTCGAGCCGCGCCTGGCGCTGCTCACAGTCCTGCTCCTGCTGCCGCCGCACCGCCTCCTCCTGCTCTGCCCTGCGTCGGCACCGCGCCACTTTCTGGGGGGGTCGGGGGTGGGTCAGGCATGCCCAGCCCCGTGCTCAGCCCCACGCACGTGAGCACAGGCAGCCCCCCTGGACCCCGCACCTCCTTGGCCTTGCGCAGCTTTTCCTGCAGCACGCGGACGTCCTGGCCACGCGCCTGCTGCCTCTCGCTCACCTCCTGCAGCTTGTCCAGGACGGCCCGCAGCCTGCGGGCACGGGGGCAGGGCGCTGGCTCGTGCAGGCGCCTTGCCTGGCTGCTGCCCCGTCCCCCCCCCCCCCGGGCGTCCGTGGGGCAGGGCGGGAGATGCCTGCTGGAGCCTCAGCTCCCCCTACCACGTGCACGGGGGGAAGGGGGCTGGGGCGGGGGCCGCAGGCACTCACCGGTCGACCTGGGCCTGGGTCTGCGCCTGCAGCTGGGTTGACAGGGTGAGGAAGGCGTCGAGCAGGTCGAGGAAGGTGGTGGGCGTGACTAGGGGCAGGCGCGGGGCCAGGTATGCAGCGTGGCACCGCGCTGACACGTGGATCAGGGCCGCACCAGTGGCCACGCGGGACACCGATGTCTCCAGGGCCCTCAGCGATGCTGGGCCTGGGGGGGAGGCAGGCGTGAGGTGGGGCAGGGCTGGGGCGGGGGGCAGTGCCGGGGCGGGGCCAGGCTCACCTGGGGTGCGTGGGGGCTGGCGGGCCAAGGCCTCCTGCAGGTGCTCAGCGGCCACCTGGGCCAGGGCCTGGCGGCTCCAGGGCTGGTACACATCTGTGCTGCAGCACTGCGCCAGCAGTGCCGCAGCCGTGGCCACGGGCAGCCCGAAGGGCCCCCGGCGCCGCGCCAGGCCCCTGCGCCCATCCAGCAGCACCAGCACGTGCAGGCGGCTTCGCACCAGCTGGCAGAACCTGTCACGGGGGAGACCCGCGTGAAAGGCCCGTCACACCCGCCACGGATCCGGGTGCCACCCCTGGCCCTGGGCAGAGCTCGCCACGGGGCAGAAGTGGCTGGCACTGCCCGCTGCAGCCCCCACCCCCGGGGCGGCCCTGAGCACAGCCGGCCGCACGGCCGAGGGGGCCAGGGCCGACCCGGCCGCGGGGCCTGCTGGCCAGGCAGCGATAGGGCAGTCGGGAGCGCCTGGGCGAGGCGGGAATGACCCCCGTACCGCTGGATGGCGGCTTCGGGCCGCAGGCCGCGTGTCTGGTTCTGGCTGTCCCGCAGCAGCGCTGCAGCGATGGCCCCCGTGTCCTCAGGGCCGTGCAGCCCGGGGCAGGTGCCCTCACGCGCAACAGCCAGGGCCTGCCACAGGGTGCCCAGCGTTGCACCCGGGAGCACCAGCAGCACGGCGCGCCGCCCCAGCGCGCCCGCCTGCCAGCTCGCCTCCCGCAGCTGCGCCCGCACCTCCTCCTCCGCCGCCCCGGGCCCGAGCTCCCACACCCGCGCGCCCACGGCCTGCGCGGCCACCCGTGCCAGCGCCCGGCGCCCGGTGCCGGGGCGCAGCGCCACCAGGGCCCCGTGCTGCTCGGGCCAGGCCAACACGCGCAGCAGTCGCAGCAGGTGCTGAGCCACTTCGCGGCACAGCGCGAAGCCCGGGGGCAGCAGGGCGCGGAGCTGCGGTTGCAAGGCCTCCCAGCGGCGCTCGAGGTAGGGGCCCGGGGGCTCGGCCCCGAGCACGGCCGGCACCGGCTCCCAGCTGAAGACCAGGTCGCGTGGGTCCTCGCTGGGCTGCAGCAGCAGGTGCGCGGGCAGCAGGGGCCTGAGGCCGTCCCTGAAGACCGAGGAGCGGCGCCGACTGTAGCGGCGCATGCTGCTGCCCACGAGCGGCTCCGTGCTGCGGCAGCGCAGCAGGAGCCAGGGGCAGGCCAGCCACGAGGCCACCCGCAGCTGCGAGGGCGCCTGCAGCTGCGGCATCACCGCCGGTTCCTTGGTCTCTGGCTCCACCACATCGGGCGGGGCGTCGGAGCTGGCGCCCGGGGCATCCAGCGCCAGTGGCGGGGCCAGCTCCATGGGATCGAAGGCATCGGGGCCCTCGGAGTCACTGCTGGTGGGGGTGTCATCGGGCTCCGCGTCGCTGTCGCTGGGGGCATCGTCCCCCTCATCCCCCTCGTCCTCCTCGTCCGTGGGGGCTGTGGGGTGGGCGCCAGGGCCCGGCTCGGTGTTGGAGACGGCGTGCAAGCTGCTGCGGTGGGCACAGAAGGCGCTGCGCGCCGTGCCCAGCAGCAGCTGCGCGCACTCCCGCTGCTCGGGCGCCGAGCCCAGCGGGTCGCAGAAGGTGCGCACGGCCTCGTGCAACCAGAGGCGCGGCACTGTGTGCGCACCCAGTGTGGGGCCGGCAGCCAGCCCCGGGGAGCCACGCCGCGCCGCCCGCCCCTCGTCCGTGGGGCTGGGCAGGGGCAGGCTGGGGCCGGGCCGCAGGAGCAGCAGGCCCTGGAGCACCCTGTTGATGTGGTGGGCGGAGAAGAGGCAGGGGCAGCGGGCAGGCACAGGCCGGAAGCGCGCCCGCACGGCCTCGTAGGCATCCACCGTGGCGCCCACCAAGGCGGGGGCCAGCTCGCCGGCCCGTGGCACCTGCGGGAGCCTCTCCAGCCAGGCCAGGAGGGCGGGCGTGTGCATGGTGACCAGCGCGTCCCGGGTGAGGGTGGGCAGCGCCAGCGTGCTGAAGAGCCGGGCCAGGCGTGGGCTGAGGGGGGGCGCGCCCGGCGCGGGGGCGGACAGGGTGGCCAGGCAGCGGCCGGGCAGCAGACGCTGGAGCTCCAGGGTCTCCGCGCTGCAGACCTCCCGGTGCGACAGGGCCTGGCGAAGGGTCTCCAGCATGGCGCAGCTGCCCCCCCGCGGGCCTGCAGGCAAGCGCAGGCATCAGCCTTGCGCCCGCCCCGGGAGGGGCCAGTGCCCCCAAGCCATTCAGGCCACGGGGCTGGTGGGGGGAGCCAGGCGAGGCTGCTGGCTGTGGCGGCACTCACCGGGCTCGGCGGTGTGCAGGTCCTCGAGCACAAGCAGGTGGCCCCTGGTGCCGTGCAGGGAGGGCGCCCGCAGCCCCGGGGCCCTGGAGCTGCTCGGGGCCCGGGTCTGGAGCAGCTGGCGCAGGTGGGTGGCACCGAAGGGAGGCGCGAGGGACATGCGCTGCCAGGGCTGGTGCGGCTGGGCCAGCAGCTCCGCCAAGGCCGACTTGCCGGCGCCGGGCTCCCCGGCCAGCAGCACGGGCTGGCGGGCGCCGAGCAGCACGTCCACCACGTACAGCAGGCGCTCGTGCTGCGGCGGGAGTGCAGAGCTGCCGGCACCGCCCTGGGACCCCCTTTGCCCCCAGCTCCTCCCTGCTTCCCTGAGCCGGCCAGGCCTGGATGGCTCAAGGGCCTGGGGCAGAGCCCCTGTCTTGCCCCGGCAGCAGCCGGTCTGGCACGGGGACCCTGGATGGTCCCAGAGCTCCTGCCCCTGCTTCTGGTCACCCCGAGGCAGGACAAGACGGGGGCAGGCTCCCCGCCCGGGGACTCGGTGGTGCCCGGCGCCACCCCCGGGGCTGCGGTACCTGGGGCAGGGGGTTGAAGGTGGCGGGGACGCCCTTGGGCCTGTGGGACAGGTACGTCCCGTTGAAGACCTCCAGCCTCCCACTCTCCGGCTGCGGGTAGACGTCAAAGACGGAGGCTGCTGGGGGCAGCTCCACGCTGCAGCGGCTGCTGAGCAGCGCCCGGCGGGCGAAGCGGTCGAAGGCGTCCCAGTGCCTGCGGAGACGAAGGGGCCAGGGAAGAGGAGAGAGTCCCTGGTTCTAGCCCTGTCCCCTCCCAGAGCTGGGCCATGACCCGCGTGTCCCGGCTCCCAGCCCCCTGCTCTAACTCCCCTCCCCTCACAATACTCTTCATCGTCGTAGCCATTGAGGATGACTGTCAGAGCAACACAAGGGTGTGCAGCAAGAGCCCCTAAGAGGCCAAGGCGCGGTGTGAGATGCAAGGGGTGTAAAAGCAATAAAATGGGGTTTGTGCAGAGGAAGACGGAGGGGCCCGCAGGTCCCTTCCAAAATGCAGAAGGCAGCGAGACACGGGTGATGCAGAGGAGGTGGAAGTACTCAACGCCCCCTTGACTCCCCTCTCCAAACTAGGCGCAGCTAGCACCAGGGCCGGGGAAGGAGACAAACAGCACGGAGGCACGGCAGAACGGGTCAGGGTGACTTGGAGAAACCAGCTGCTTTCAAGTCAGCAGGGCGGATGGGATGCACCGTTGGGTGCTGAAGGAGCACGTCGAGGGGATTCAGAGCTGCTGGCTGCCCTATTTGAAAGCTTGTGGCGCTCGAGCGAGGGCCTGGATGACCGGAAAAGGGCCAACACGGCGCCCATCTGCCAGATAGGGCAGGGGGAGGGTGTCGGGGACTACGGCCCAGAGACCTGCTCACAGAACAGGTCCTAAGGAGCTTTTTGTGAAGCACCCGGAGGGGAGGAGAGCCGCCAGCAGGATTCACCTGGACGTCTCCCGATTTCCCTCTGCAACCAGGCGACAGGCTCTGTGGATGGAGCGGGGACCGGTGGGTGCAACGGGCCTTGGCTTTCGCAAGGATTTGGACAGTCTCCCAGGCCGTTCTCACCGACAAGCTAAGGAAGCGCAGGCCAGTGCTGTGGGGTGGGTACGTTGCTGGCCGGACCTCCACGCCCAGGGAGTGGTCCGCAGCGGGTCAGTGTCTTGTGGGGGGAAGGTGTCCAGGGGTCTGTGCTGGTCCAGCCCGGTTCAACGCCTTCATTTGTGAGGGGGATGAAGGGTGAAGGGCAACAAGAAGAGTTTCTACAAGTGTGTCAGCAACAAGCGGCAGGCCAGGGAAGGCGTGGCAGGCAATGAGGAGGAAAAGGCCAAAGCGCTCGGTGCCTTTTTCACCTCGGTCTCCACAGGCAAGGTCAGCTCCCAGACTCCTGCCCCGACAGCCCAGCATGGGCAGGAGGGGAGCAGCCCTCAGCAGTGAAAGACCAGGGTAGGGGTGATTTAGAGAAGCTGGATGTGTACAAGTCCATGAGGCCGGATGGGATGCACCCAAGGGTGCTGAGGGAGTTGGCTGATGTGATTGAAGAGCCTCTGGCCATCATCTTTGAAAATTCATGGTGATTGGGGTACGCCCTGAATGACTCGAAGAGGGCAAATCTAGTGCCCATATTTAAGAAAGGGAAAAAAAGGAGGATTTGGGGAACTCCAGGCCAATCAGCCTCATCTCAATCCTGGAGCAGATCCTCAAGGAATCCATTTCTAAGCACTGGGAGGAGAAGAAGGTGATCGGGAACAGCTCGCATGGACGCACCGGGGCAAGTCATGACCTAGACAAATTGGAGGATTGGGCCAAAAGCAATCTCAGGAGGTTCAACAAGGACAAGTGCAAAGTCCTGCAGTGAGGAGGGAGCAACTCCCTGCACCGGGGCAGGCTGGGGGGGACGGGCTGGGCAGCAGCTCTGCAGAAGAGGACCTGGGGGGACAGGGGACAAGAAGCTGGACAGGAGCTGGCAGCGCACCCGTGGTGCCAGCAAGGCAACCGGCATCCTGGGCGGCATCGGCAGGAGCGATGCCAGCAGATCAAGCGCAGTGATTCTTCCCCTCGATTCAGCACTGGGGAGGCCACATCTGGAGTCCCGTGTCCAGCTGTGGGCCCCCCACTACAGACAGGATGTGGACACATTGGAGAGCAGGGGCTGGGGGACAGGACTGGTGAGGAGAGGCTGATTTAGTCTGATTTAGTCTGGAGAAGCGAGGGGGTTTAATTGCAGCCATCACCTCCCTGCCGGGGGGCTGCTAAGAGGATGGAGCTGGGCTGTTCTCAGCGGGGGCAGATGATGGACAAGAAGCAATGGGCTCAAGCTGCAGCAAGAGAAGTTGAGGCTGGATACTAGGAAAAACGTTCTCCTGAGGAAGATCGTAAAGCACTGGAACAGGCTCCCCAGAGAGGTGGGGGAGTCTCCATCCTCGGTGATTTTTAAGACCCAGATAGACAAAGCCTTGTCTGGGATGATGTAGTTGGGGCTGGTCCTGCATGGAGCAGGGGGTTGGACTAGATGCGACCTCCAACTCTTCATTTTCTAGGATTCTGGTGCAAAGGGGATCGAGCGCTTGCTGAGCAGACGTGCAGATGACCAAGTTGGGTGGAGTTGTGGACACGCCAGAGGGACTTGGACAGAGTCCGGCGCAGGGCAACAAACACGATCGGGGACCTGGGAGGCAGGACTGGGTGGAAAAAACTGGGGTAACTGAATCTGGAGAAGGGAAGAGACCAAGGGGAGATTCAACAAGTCTTCAAATACCTATGGGGTGATGACAGAGAGGCTGGAAAAGGGCTTTTCTCTGCGGCCACGGGGCACAGGGTTGCGTCCCAACCCTGAGGGAGGTCTGCATTGGAACAGGTACCTCGAGGAGCCAGGGCATCTCCATCCTGGACCGGCACGTGGCTGGGATGGTCCAGGCAGAGCTGGTCCTGCCTCCAGCAGAGACTGGACTAAATGTGACCCCATGAGGTCCCTCCCAGCCCCACGCTCCTGTGATCCTGGCCCCAGACCCGACCCCCAACCCCACGCTGGAACGGGATCCGGGCTTGCACCCCGCTTCCCAGGGCAGGCAGGCTTGGGGAGGGGCGTCCCGCACACGTCGGACCGGCCAGTACCTGGGGTGCAGGTGGCCACCGAAGCCCCAGATGTAGGCAAACACGAAGATGCTGAGGAGCAGCTGGTGGCACTGGGCGGCTACGAGCTGGTCTGGGTGCTGGCTCGAGGAGGAGGAGGACGATGGCGCCAGCGTGGGGGAGCTGTCCCTGGGGCCTGCGAAGCAAGGAGCTGGTTGCAAGAGCGTCCGGCCATGCCCTTCCCCGTGGACCTCGGCACCGCCCGGGGGACCCCGCCAGCCCCTACCCCAGGAGCAGGGCCCGGCCTCACCTGCCACCTCGTCCGCGCTGGGCGCCTGGCCCGGGGACCGCTCGGGCGGCAGGTGCCGGTCCAGCTGGGCTCGCAGGATGCGGGCGAACGCGGCCGTCTCGGGGACGCCCCCGGCGGTGGGGCGGCAGGGCAGGGCGTGGCCGTGCAGCACGGAGCTGCAGTGCCGCTGCAGGAAGGCGAGCGTGGGCGGGAAGAGCTCCTCGGCCAGGCCGCGCAGCAAGGCCAGGCTCTCCGGGGCCAGGCCGCGCGCCGGGGAGCAGGTGGCCAGGGCCGCGGCCAGCAGGGCTTGCCACAGCCCCGCGCCCCCCACGTGCAGCAGGGCGCAGCGCGTGGACACGGCCGGCGACAGGCTGGAAGCGTCGGGCAGCTCCAGCACCAGCTTCACGCCCTCGGGGGCCTGGATCCGCCGGCCGCTTGGCAGCACGAGGGCAGGCTCCGGCCCCAGCAGCGTTGCAATGGGCTCCAGCCACTCGGGGCTGGCCGCCCCGTCCAGCACCAGCCACTGCTGGGCGCTGGGGGCCAGGCCCGCGGCCACCGCTCTCTGCATCAGGCGGGAGAAGATGCCGTCGGTCCAGACGCTGCCGTCCATGCTGCCCAGGAACTCGGGGGCGCTGAGGGCGTTGGGGCAGAGGCACGCGGCGCTGACGGGCAGCAGGGCCACGTCCTCCCTGCCGCGCGGCTGGCTGTCCCCCGACGGCACCTCCAGGGCTTCGCTGGTGGCCAGCCGGCTCAGCGCCTTGGCCAGGGTCCGCCAGGCCGTGGTCTTGCCGCTGCCCACGGGTCCCACCAGCAGCACGCTCGCTGAGCCCTGCAGGGCCTGGTGGAGCTGGGCCATGGCGCTGGCCAGGTCAAGGTCGGCATGCAGCCCGTCGGCCTGCAGCTCGGCCAGCACTGCGCGCATCACCGGCGCCGGCGCCTGGCACTCGGGCAGCGTGGCGCCGGCGACTGGGAACACGCCGCGCAGCAGCTCCCGCAGCTGCGCCAGCCGGGGGCCCTCCGGGCCGGCCAGCAGTGGCGAGAGGCACAGCGCCCGCACCAGCGCCGGCTCCTCGCTCAGCCCCGCCAGGGCCGGCAGCTGAGCGCAGCTGGTGCTGGGCGGCGCGGGCGGGTGCAGGATGCCGGCGGCCGTCTCCACCACGCCCTTGAGCAGGGCCAGGCGGCCGGGGCCGGGGCCCGGGCCCAGCTCCCCCTCCAGCCGGAAGAAGGTGGCGAGCTTGTGGGCCAAGCGCGAGGCTTCGCGGAAGCCGGCGGCCAGCAAGGCCAGCTCGGCCACGGTCTGCGTGTCAGGGGGCAGCAGGGCCACGGGGCGCAGCGCCAGGCGCGGGGTTGCAGGCACTTGCCGCAGCGTGGCCAGGCACCCGAACGTCTCGCGCACCCGCAGCAGGCGGTCGCCGAAGAGGATGTGGCCCAGGATGCGGGGCTGGAAGGGCTGCGCTTCGTCCACGCCCAGCTCGGGCAGGGCCGGCGCGTCCCCGGCACTGGTGTCCTCCTTCTCCTCCTCTTCCTCCGCCTCTTCCTCCAGGTCCTCGTCCTCCTCACCAAAGCACGGCCCCTCGCGCAGCACCACGCACAGGGCCTGCAGGTCGGCGGTCAGCTGGCCAAAGCCCACCAGCACGCCAGGCGCCAGCTGGTCCAGCTCCTCCAGCAGCAGCCAGGCGCCCGCCTGCACAGCCCCGCTCACGAAGCGGCGCAGGCAGGCCAGCCCCAGCTGGCGGGAGCAGGGCAGCGTGACGAGCTGGCGGCCCAGGGCCCGGGCCAGGCCCCGCACGGTCTCGGTGCGCCCCGCGGCCCCGCGGCCCAGCGCGGCCGCGCAGCGAAACTCCTCCAGGGCCAGCAGCAGCCCCAGGAAGCCGCGCTCCAGCTGGGGGCCCCCCACGGGTCGGGCCGCGGGCCCCACGTACTCGTAGTCGTAGTGCAGGCGCTGGTCCAGGACCTCGGCCCAGCAGCCTGGTGCTTCGCCTGCCCAGGCTGGCCCTGGGGCCTGCGCTGGCGGCAGGGCCACGCGGTACTTGAGCAGCTGCGCCCACTCGAAGACGGCGGGCGAAGCGGCCCGGCGCTCCAGCAGCCGTGCCAGCACGTCGCGGTGGTGCACGGTGGCGGTGAGCAGTGCCCCCAGCACTGCGCAGAGCTGGGCGCCCCCGGACCGCCGGGCCTGGCTGGCGCGGGCGGAGCGGGTGTAGTGCGCCAGCGCCTCCAGCTTCAGCCGCAGCTTGAGCTCGAGGCTGGGGCGGGCGCGGGCGCCGGGGCCCAGCAGCTGGTCCTCCACGTCGGCGCGCCACACGGCCTCCTCGGCCAGCAGCACGCACTGCGCGGGGAAGGCGCCCGCCAGCCGCCCCCAGTGCTCGGCCAGCAGGTGCAGGGGAAGCTGCGTGGGGCCCGGGGGCTGCTCGAAGGGCACGTCCAGCTGTGCCCGCAGCGCCAGGCGCTGGACCACGCAGCCCTGCAGCAGCTGGAACAGTGCCGCCTTCATGCCGCGCTCCAGCGCCTGCAGCCACTGCGCCGGCTTCTGGCCCTGCAGGGGCAGCGGGGGTCGCAGCAGCACCGTCTCTCCGCAGGCGCCCACCAAGCCGGCGGCCTCGGGCTGGGGCGCGGGCGCGGGCGGGGGCGCGGCGCAGGCGGGCGGGCGGAAGAGCAGGCCGCGCAGGCCGGGGAAGCAGCGCCGGGCCCAGGCGGTGGCGGCGGGCGGCTCGGCAGGCGAGGCCAGCATGGCCACCACCTCAGCGCTGCTCAGGAAGAAGAGGCGCGGGCAGCCCACGCGCGTGGCCTCCAGCACGTAGTCCAGCGCCTGCACCACGGCCTGCAGGTCCCGGGCGCCCGCGCTCAGCGCCGCCTGCAACGCCGGCCCCGCCAGCTGGCTCGGGCGCCGGCTGCCCAGCGGGGGCACCACGCAGGACAGTGCCAGCGGGTCCTCGCACGTGGCCTGCATCAGCTCCCGGTACCAGGCGTCCTGGCGCTGGAACAGGCCCTCCTGGTGAGGGACGGGGGCATCAGCGCCGCGGGGGCCGCAGGGGCTGGGGGGGCCGGGCGTGGGCAGCGCTCACCGTCTCGCTGCTGGGCAGGCTGACGTCCATCTCGTACAGCACGATGTTGAGGAAGACCCACTTCTGCTGGAAGCTGACCCAGGCGTCCAGCACGGCCGCTGCGGGAGGGGAGGGGAGGGGAGGGCGGGGGTGTCTGCGGGGCCCCAGGCCCAGTCTGCCCCGGGGCCACGACAGCCCCTATCCTTCACCCCCCAGCCCCGCGGCTCTCACCGAAGGTCTGCAGGGTGGCGGCCAAGGCCTCGGCCTCGTCGCGGATGTCCGCGGCGTGGGGCGAGAGGACGATGCTCTGCAGCCTGAGCAGGCTCTTCTCTGCCAGGGCTCTGAGCTCCGTCGTGTCTGGGCCCGGGCAGGGACGAGGTGAGGCCGGCAGCCCCCAGGCAAAGGGCAAGAGTGGCCCCCACCCTGCTCTCGCCCCCTCCCTGCTCACCGGAGAGCACAAAGGTGCCGCTATCCCTGGGGACGTGGTCCACGCGGGCAGGCTCTCGGGGGCGGTGGGCGTGCTCGGGCGCCTGGTAGGCCACGTGCAGGATGAAGTTGACCACGCGCAGCTGCTTCTCGGCCCAGGTCTTCTGCAGCCGGCGCAGCGTGTCCGTCGTGCGCCAGCGCCCCCGCTCGCTCGCCCACACCTGCGGCACGCCGGCAGCGGTGAGGGGCCGCCCGCCCGCCCGCCCCGGGACCCCCGGGCCGCCCGCCCGCTCCGGCTGACCTTGAAGACGGCGTCGCGGTGCTCCAGCAGCGGGTAGGACAGCAGCTGGCCCAGCGTGAGCTGCGCGACGGCCGGGCACTTCACGCCCATCGCTGCGGGGAGCGCCGGGGTCAGCGGCGGAGCCCGCTTGCGAGAGCCCAGCCGCCCAGTGGCCGGGCCGCCCCGGTCCCGGGCTCCTCCCCGCGCGGCCGCGGCGGCTCACCGGCGAAGATCTCCCTCCAGCAGGCGGCCGTGAGCAGGGGGCTGCCCAGGGCCTGCAGCAGGGGCAGCACGTGCTGGAAGGCGCCGACGGCCCGCGCGCAGGCCTGCAGCACGGGGTGCGCGTCCGGCAGGCGCTCCTCCAGGCGGGCCGCCTCCCTCTGCCACTCCCCCGCGCGCTCCAGTGCCAGGGCCGCGCTGAACTGCGGGGGCGCGCCGGAGGGGGGTCGGGGGGGGCCCGAGCCCGACCCCCTGCCCTGCGCGGGGGAGTGCTGGGGCCGGACGGCCCCCTCCGGGGGCTTGTCCGGCCTTCTCTTGGAGACCCCCGCGGCAGCGGGTCTCGGGGGCGCCCCGGGGTGGGGCGGCGCGGGGGGCCCTGGGTACCTTGGCGAAGGCGAGGCAGCGCCACTCCGCGAGCTGCTCGGTGACGGTGCGGAAGAGCCTCCAGAGGCGCTCGTGGGCCTCGATCAGGTCCTGGCCCGTGGCCACGAAAGCCTGGTCCATGCAGTCCCCTGCGGGGGCAGGCACGCGGTCGTTTGGGAGCCCTGCCCGCCGGGCCGGGGCAGCCCCGGGAGCCTGGGGGGGACGCGCAGCCCAGGGTCTGCCGGGTGCCGCAGGGCTGGGGGGCCCGGGCGCGGCGGGGCGGCACGGCCGTGCCTGTGAGGGTCTTCTGGGAGTGGCAGAGCTCGTCCAGGCGGGCGGCCGTGGCCTGGAAGCACAGGAGCAGGCCGCGCAGGTCCTGCTCGGCGGCGCGGGCGTTGGACGCGGGGTCCCGGAACCGGCCCGTGGTGGCCGCGGCCAGCAGGTCGTGCAGCTCCCGCCGCGCCCGCTGCAGCGACTCTTCCAGCTCGTCCACGATACTGAGGCGCCGCAAGGTGATGAAGTCCGAGGCCTCCTGCTGCTGGAAGACGAAGGCCTCCCACATGTCCAGGAGCTGCGGGTAGAGCGGGTCAGCGCGAGGGGGCTCCGGGGACAGGCACAGCCGTGTGCGTGCGCGTGCACCTCCCCGGGGGTCGCGACCACGTCACGAGGTGGAAGCTGGTGTCCGGCCTGGAGGGGAAGGTCCAGGAAGACGACTTGGACAGGAGGGAGAGGGGCTAAGGGGCCAGGAGGAGAGGTGGCAGCGTGGCACTGCTCAAAGCAGGAGGACCCCGGGACGGGGTGGGCTTCTCGGTCCTTCCCGTGGAAGGCAGTGTCCAGGCTAAGACCCGCGTCTCCGGGAAGGGAACGCGTGGCTGAGACAGCTCACAGAGCTTCCTCGCCCGCGTCAGGGAGCTCTGTCTAACTCACGAAGCCATGGGCCGACCAGGGGCAAGGTGCTCCTGAACTCGGTTCTGGCCAAAGGGGACGATCTAGTGAGCAACCCGCAGACTGAAGGGAAACGGGGTGTCAGCCACCACGAGATGATCACCTTCTCCATCCACCGCAAGCCAGGGAAAATCAGCCAGTAGGGTAGAAATCCCCGATTTTAGGAAAGCTGGTTTCCACAAACTCGGGAGCTTGGTTGGCGAGGCCCTGCAGGACCACGGTCGGGTGAGGAAGGGAATACAAGAAGTGTGGTTGTTCCTCGAGGAAGCAATCCTAAAGAAGAAAGTCTAGTCCCTCTCGCAAGAAAGGCAGTAAAAGAGCCGGGGGACCCCCTTGGCTCAACAGGGGAGTCCTGAAATTAAAGCGAGAAGCCTACAAGGAAGGGGGAAGTCAGGAGCGACTGCCGAAGAGGAGTACTCGGAGCTGCCCGCGCCTGCGGGGAGCGCGTCAGGACGGCGAAAGCACGAACTGAACATGAACTGGCCGCCGCGTTCAAGGACAACAGAAGTCCGTCTTTAGCTACGTAGGAAGTCGCAAAAGGAACAGGGGGAGCCTAGGGCCCCTGTTAAATGAAATGGGACGCCTGTCAACCGAAACCCGGGACAAAACCGAACTCCCGAATGAAGACTTCCCGTTGGTATTTCAGGCGTTAGCCTGCTTGACAGGATACAGGGCGACCACGATGGGGGTGACCGTCCTCCCACAGTTGAGACAGATCTCCTGGCGGAGCGCCTACAAAGGCTAAATATCTATAAGGCTAAATATCAGTTGGCAAAACAGGCTACAAAGGCAAATATCAGTTGGACCGGACGAACTACACCCGAGAGCGTTAAAAGCTGGCCGACGTCACCGTGCGCCTGACGGCGAAGTTATTTCAAGACTTGTGGCGCTCGGGGACGTCCCAGAGGACTGGGAACAAGCCAGCGCGGTGCCTGCCTTGAAGAGAAGGAGAAGGGAGGACCCAGGAAACTACAGGCCAATCAGTTTGACCTCAATCCCAGGTAAAATCCTGGAGAAAATCATCGAAGAAACCATCGCACAGAGGTTAACCGAAGGCAGCATTATGACGGATAGCCAGCGTGGCTGCGTTATGGGCTGGTCGTGCCAGACCAACCTCATTTCCTTCTCTGATCGGGTTACTCGCCACCTGGACTGGGGAAATGAGGCTGATGTCATATACTTGGACTTCAGAAAGGCCTTCGACCTGGTCTCGCACGACCTCCTTATGGTCAAATTGGGAAAATTTGATGTCACCCTCCTGCTTTCCTGGGCCTTGGTGAGGCCACAGCTGGAGATCTGTGGGCACCGTGCTTCGGGAAGGACGCGGAGAGGCCGAGAGCCCAGAGGGGGCCACGCCGTGGCTAGAGGCCCGGAGACCAGGATGCACGAGGAGAGGCTGAGGGACGTGGGACTGTTCAGCCTGGAGAAGAGACGACTCGGGCAGGATTTGGTTGCAGCCCATATCAGGGGTGCACAACAGGGCCTGGGGGTGCCGCATCTGCTCGCCAAAGCCCCCCAGGGGAGGACAACAAATAACGGGCGCAAGCTGATTGTAGGTGGCTTCAGACTAGGCATGAGGAGAAGCGTCTTTAGCAGCCGGGGGCCGAGGGTTTGGAACAGGCTCCCCCAGAAGTGGTGCAACCACCTGGCGATCTTCAAAAAGCACCTCGACGCCCGCCTTGCTGGGGGCATCTCTCCTGCCCGACTGCAGGCGAGCTGGGCCCGACTGCGGCAGAAAGCCACCTTGTTTCTCCCCAAAATCTCTGCCCTGTGACACTGTGACTAAAACCTCTGGGCTGCAACCATTTGATGAGGGTGGGCCCTGCACACGGGGGACCCCACCCTCGGCCCGTCTCTTCAGGTAACTTGAGCTGGCTGCAGTCCTGAGGGAGGGGGAGCCTGCTCCCTCTGCCCTCCTGACTGGCATCAATGACCTGGGTGGGGGGTTTCTACCTGGGGAGCTGGAATCTGCCCGGTAACAGGTGATGCATTTCAAATTGGTTGGCTGACAGCCACCTGGGGCTGACCTCCACTGGCCCAGGTGAATGAGGTCACAGGGGCTGTATAGGTTGGGGGGGAGGAGGTGTGCTCTCTTCAGCCATGAGGTGAAGCAGCAGCCATGTGGGGGACACAGAGGAGCACGACCATCTAAAGTTGGCTCTCTCCCCCAAACTCACGAGCTAGAAACCGCGTGCTTACAGAGGGGAATTTCACCGGCCTCTGGAAGATGCTTGTGAGCAAGCTACTCGATCTGATTAGATATCTAGCTGGCAGTAACACAGATACGTAATCAAAAGGCTACCTCAGCCACACTGTTTGCTCATTGGGATTTCTAAGATATTGCTCAATCCTGTACCCTAGTTTACCCTACCTCTGTAATCAATAAAGTTCTCCTTTTTGACTGGTGTGGGAGACTTATTGAGGGGTGGGTCTAAATTATGCCTAAGAGACCCCTTAGGTCTGCGGACTAAGGGAGACTTTACTTTTTGCCCGCTGACTTGGGGAAGTGCCCCAAGTGCCTGTACTGGGTCGAGTACCCGTAGGACTCTTAGGCTTGCATTTCCCCGAGGACACAGGGCTGAGACAGTCCCTTCTCGGGGTGGTGGCAGCACATTACTGCCAGACTAGCGAGTGTGCTCCGGGAGAGGGGTCGGCCGAGCATAAGGCACCCCAGGGAGGCACTCGGAGCCTGGCAGGGGGTCGGGCGCAGGGAGGTGGGCGGCTCAACGCAGGAGCGCCCCTTACTGGCCCGCCACACCGACAACCTCCTAGGTGACAACGCCAGAGGACGCGAGCGTGAGTCAGGAGCCTGACAGATTGGAAAGCTGGGCTGGAGCCACAGGACGAAGCTCAGCGCAGACAAACGCACGGGGCTGCAGCTCGGGGGGAAGAATCAAGATGGCGAATATAAAACGAGGGATCCCAGGCTAGCCGGCAGCTCTCGGAGAAAGGACATGGGGGTCCAGCACAGCAGAGACGCAGCAGGAGTCTGCAGCGTGATGCAGCCACACGAGAGGCCAGCGCGGCTAGAGCTGCAGCAATAGAGGCGTCAGGTACAGGACATGGGCAGTGAAAGTGCCTCTGCCCAGCGCTGGTTAAGCGCCATCTGGACACCCGATGCAGTTCATGGCACCACGTTTTAAAAAGGCCGAGAGGAGCGAGAGGGTCCAAAGGCAGCAAGACTGATCAAGGGCTTGGAAATCAAGGCCTGCAAGGAGAGGCTGAAGGAGCCAGGCATCGGTCCAACCTCCGGCTTTGAGCAGGGGGTTGGACTAGACGTGACCTCCCCAGGTCCCTTCCGGCCTGCGTTTTGTACGAGTCTGTGATTGCATGCTCATCTGGGGGAAAGGTGCCGCAAGGGACATGGCAGCCGCCTGCAAAGACCCGAAGGCTGCCCGCGGGAAAGCGCCGGTTCTCTCCCGCTGCGGAGAGGGGATGCAGAGCCACAGCTGACAGCCGCAGCAAACTCAGTTTAGATCGGACAGCGGGAAACTCGTGTTCCCTGGCGGCGCAGGGAGGCCGTGGAAGAGACGCCAGGGAAGGGGTGGGCTCTGCGTTGCTGGAGGGGGGTCAAGGAGAGGCTGGACGGGCACTGGATGGGGCCGCTCCGAGTGCAGCGATGCGCGTGTGCTGCTGTGCAGGTTTCCCGGGCTGTGCTGGCTGCTCCCCGCCCCCTTGCTGGTCCAGGTGCCGGGGGTTTTAAGCCTCCCCCAGAGGTGCTGGCTCAGCCCAGGCTGGGGCTGGGGCCGGGCTGTGCCGACCCCGCAGGGTCCTGGCACGAGGGTCTTGCCCCCACGCTCAGGCTCAGACCAACACTGCACTGGGGCAGGAAGGGATTTCTGCCCTGCTCAGATGGGGGAAGGTTTGCTTTCCTCTGTAGTGGGGGCGCTGGGGTCTCTCTAGCATCTGTGGATGCGTTCAACACACTGGCAGGACACCCTGCTTCTTGGGGGCAGGGGTGGGCGATGCCCAGGGCTGTGCCAGGGGGGCCTGCGGTGTGTTACTCAGAGATCAGACACGGGGTTTGTCTGCGCTGGTTTGGATGGGGCTGACCCTGCCTCAGGCAGGGGCTGGACTGGACGCGAGCCCCGGACGTCCCTCGTCTAGGAGCCGCGTTGCAGGAAGCTGCAGGGGCCGAGACCAGGCCTGCGCCTCTCCACGCGCCCGCCGGCGGCTTCCTGCCGCACGCTCACCGCGTTCTCCTGGCTCTCCTCGTCCGGGGCGAGCGGGCGGAAGCAGTGCCGGATCACGTCGTTGAGGCTGCGCACGTACTCCACGCGCTCCTGCAGCTCGCCCATCTGGCCCTGGTACTGCTGCAGCTGTGGCGGGGTCTGCTCGTCAGCGCCGGGGGCTGGTGCCTCCCCGCCGGCCAGCCGGGGGTCCGAGCTGCCCCCACCCCCGCCCCGCGGGGCCGCACCTTGTGGGAGCACTTGGCGACGGTGAGGATGTCGGAGCCAACGCTGCGGTACAGCTTCAGCACGGTGCTCAGCTCGGTGATGAGGACCTTGCTGCGCAGCGAGGCCTCGTGCAGCGCCAGCGCCTGGAGCTCGGCGGTGATGCACGCCAGCAGGGGTGCTGGGGCAGGGGTGGCGCGGGGTCAGGGCCCTGCTGCCCCACCACCCTCCCCCCCTGCCCCACCGAGGCCCTGCGGGCCCCCCCCCAGCCATGCACCGGTCTCCTGTTGCAGGCTGCTGCAGTCCACCAGGAAGAGGCGGTTGCGGGTGACGACGGCGGGCGGCACGTCCTGCAGGCGCCGGGCCCAGGCGCGGAGCTGGGCCACGTGCTCAGCGTAGGAGCTGGGTGGCTGGCCCCGCATGACCTCCAGCGCCGCGGGGCTCCAGCCCTGCACGAAGGCGTGCACCTCGGCCACCCAGGTGTGCTCCCGGCACAGCTCCCGCGTCTCGTCCAGCGCCGCCTGCAACCGCAGCCACGGCTCAGCGCGTCGGGCAGGGACGATGCTGCCCCAGCTCCCGCGCAGCGCGCTCTGCTGGGGCGGCGGGGCTTGGCCCCCCCTCGGAGGGCCTGCCTCCTTCCTGCCCTGGTCCCGACGGGAGGGCCGGGCCCCTGGGGCAGCTCGGGAGCAGCCTGGCATGGGATGGGTGCCTGGGCTGTCGCTGCCCTGCAAGGGGGCAATGCATCCCCCAGGGACGGGGAGCAGCGAGAGGGGCCGCGGCCCAGGGACCCCGAGTGCGGGGGGTGGGGGTGGGGGTGGGACCAGGCCCCGGCGACGCAGCGCTGCGCTCACCGCCAGCTGGGCCCGCTGGGCGGCGCGGGCCGCCTGGATGCAGCCATCGGTGCGCAGGTCCTGCTCCAGCTGTTCCCACGCCGGCTCTGGGTAGTGGCCGTGCACCCGGCGCCCCGTCACCTCCAGGCCCGCGAGGGGCTGCCTCGGGGCTTGCTCTTGTGTGCCCAGCGCCTCGTCCCACAGACTGGGCAGCAGCTCCACGGGGGTCCCCATGCTGCCCTTCCCCGCCGCCCAGAGCGCTGCGCATGGGGGGCAGTGTGAGCCCCCCGGCCACACGCAGCAGGGACCAGGGCGGCCCCTCTGCTGCGGCTGGGGGCAGGGACGGGGCGGACGCTGCTCGGCCCCGGGGCTGCGGCAGGGCGAGGGCACCCACCGGTCAGCGGGTCCAGGCCTGGGGCCATCCCCGCCTCCGAGGCACTTGACTTGGACACTGAATCCGGCGGCTCCTTTCTGGCCTGGCACACCTGTGGGGAAGCGTGGGCCACAGCGGGTCTCCAGGGCCCGGCTGCAGCCCCCACGGCTCCCGCAGGCCCGGGCCTGACGCGTGACGGAGCAGCCCCCGGGCGGGCAGGCCCGGCAGCTGGGGCGGAGGGCACTGACCTCCAGCACCGACTCCAGCACAGCGTCCAGCGCACCCAGCAGGGTGTCCTCCAGCGCCTGGCGCGAGGGGAAGGGCACCAGCTGGTTGTCGGCATCGAAGACCAGCTGCACCCGCAGCACGGCTTCGCGCCCGGCGCCGTCGGCCTGCAAGGGCGGGGGGGTGGTCAGCGCAGGGACGGCCCCAGAGGCCCAGCCAGGGGAGCCAGGCCGGTGCCCCCGCCCCGCACCTGCATGACGCGGCCGACGAAAGCGGTGACCTGGTCTTGCACCACGGAGACCAGGCGCTGGGCCACAAGCAGGTTGACGAGCCGGGCCAGGCTGCCCAGTTGCCCCAGCCAGCGCTCAGCCGCCCGGTGCCACCGCTGCATCCCCTCGCTCTGCAGGCGCTGCTGGTGCGCGGACCCCCCGGCCTGGGGGTGCGCGCAGACCTGCGTCCCGCCCTGCCGCCCCCGCGCCATCCTGTACGTGTCATTGCGCACCTGCCGGGGTGGCCCCACGTTTGAGGGGGGGGCCACTCGCTCCCGGCTTGCCTGCCCCGGGACGGAGGGCGCCGGGACAGGGGGTGTCCCCAGTGGGGGGGCTGCAGCCCTTTTGCTGCGCCGTGCTGGGCTGCCCGGGTGAGGGGCCGGCCAGGCTGGGCTCACCAGCTCCAGGATGGTGGTGCAGAGGGCAAGGCAGCGGGCCAGCAGGCCACGCGCACGGCTCTTCTCCTGGACCAGGGCCCGCTGCAGCTCCGAGAAGCTGAAACCGCAGGTATCGTCCTGGGGCAGCCAATGCACGGACCGCAGCTCCTGCAGCAGCCTGCGCGGGCGGGCGAGCAGACAGGGCTTCAGGTGAGCCGACCCACCCCGCCTGCTCCGGGGGGACGCCCAGGCCCTGCCAAGCCCCAGCACCCGCATCCCCTCCAGCAAAACCGCGCGCCCCCGGGCAGGGGAGCAGACCCCGGCCCCACGGTGCCTTCGACACGGACCCGGAGCCTCGGCACGCGCACCTGGAGATGTGGAGCAGGGCAGTGCCGAAGTGGGGCACGGCCTGGAGCAGGCGGGCGCGCAGAAACGCCTGGCGCTGCTGCATCCGCAGGCACCGGGTGCTCCGCTGCCAGCTGCCGGCCGGAGAGACGAGAGGATGGGGCAAGGCCCGGCTTCCAGCCCGCCCCCCGCCACGCCCCAGCCCGGCCCCGACACTCACCGGGCAAAGGCCGCGCGGAGCAGGCAGTGGCGGAAGACGGGGATGCTGCGCAGCAGCCCCCAGAGCACGGCCTCCCGGTGCCACGCGCCCAGCGCCAGCGCCTCGGCCCCCTGCCCCGGCTGCACGTGCAGCACGCCGAAGGGCGAGAAGACGTAGTGCTGCGGGGCCGCCCTCGCCTTGGGCACCGCGGCCAGGCTGTAGGGCCTGCGGGCGAGAGCGCCGGCTGGGAACGGGCGCCCCGGCGGGGGGGCTGCGCCGTGCCCGTCAGCCCGGGGAACGGGCCCTCCGGCTGCCTGTTACCGGTAGTGGCGGCCGGCGGCGACGTTGAGGTAGGTGACCTCCGCCCTGCCCAGGGGCTTGTCCCGCGCCAGCGCCTCGGCGGTCTGCAGGCCCGAGCGGGGCGGCGCGGGGCCGGGGGAGCCGGGCCGGGGCCTGCAGGGCGGCGTGGCGGTGAGCGCGCCCCGCGGAGGGGCAGGGCGCGGGGACCCCCGGCCCCCAGGAGCCTGCAGGGGCGGCCCCGGGCTGCCCCCCCCGTCGGGCGGCTCCATGCCGGCGGCTGCGGGGCCGTTACTAGCGACGCGGAGGGGCGGGGCCGGCGCGAGCCCCGCCCCGCCGAGGCCCCGCCCACACGCCCGCAGCCGAGTCGGGGGGGAGGGGGGATGGTTTATTGCGGCGCCTGCTGCTACGTGCCGGTCCCGGCGGCGGCGGCGGCGGCGGCGTCGAGGTCGGCGGCGCGGCGCTGCACGAGGGCGGGCATGAGCCGCACGTAGGCGCGCATCAGGCGGTGGTTGGCGCGCACCAGCTTGCCCGCGCAGCGCTCCACGCACGAGTCCTGCGGGCAGGGGAGGGCGGGGTCAGCGCGGAGGGGGCCGGCCGGCGCGGGGGGGGCGGGGCGGGGCGGGGCGGGGCGCCCGCACTCACCTCGGGGCGGGTGAGCGGCCGGCAGCCCATGTCGGCCACGCAGCGCGCGAAGCACAGCTCGGTCATGCGGTTGTAGAGCAGCAGGAAATCCCGCAGCTGCAACGGAGCAAGGGTCGGACCAAGGGCACCCGCCCCGCGCCCCGCTCCCGCGCCCCCCCCCGCCCCGCCCCGTCCCGTCCCCGCGCTGACACTGCGGAGCTGCTGCTGCTCCCCCGACTGCTCCATGCCCGCGCGTGCCGCCACTTCCGCCTGGAGCTGACGCCAACACCACCCCCACTTCCGCCCTTCTCCCGGGTCGGGGGGCAAGTCCCTTCCACCCGCGCGCTGGCTCCAGGCCTCTCGTCACTTCCGCCCGCTTCCCGGCGCACCCCTGCCCGGGCTCTGACGCCTCTTCCGCTGTGTTGCGGGGGGGCGCCGGAGCCGAGCGGGGATCGGGGCCTCCCGGGGGCACCCGGCGGCGCCGGAGCAGGTGCGGAGCGGGAGCGGGCCCAGGGAGGGGGCGGGGACAGGTGAGCAGGGGGCGGGGCCGGCGCGGGGGGGCGGGGCTGGGGACGTGGCCGCGGGCGCGGGGCCAGGATCGGGGCCGGCCGGCCGGACGCACCCCCGCCCCCCCGCAGCCCCAGGATGACGGACGCGCTGCTGGGCAAGGCGGCCACCATGGAGATCCCGATCCACGGCAACGGCGACGCGGGCGGCCTGGCCGAGGACGACGGGCTCGAGCAGGTGCGGGGGGGGGGCGGCCGGGGGAGGGGGTGGCACTGCCGCGGTGGCGCTCACCGCAGCCCCCTCCCCTCCCCTCCCCTCCCCTTGCCCAGGACCTGCAGCAGGTGATGGTGTCGGGGCCCAACCTCAACGAGACCAGCATCGTGTCAGGGGGCTATGGCGGCACCGCCGAGGGCATCATCCCCACGGGCGCCGGCAAAGGTGGGGGGCAGCGCGCGCCTCCGCCCTGGGGCGGGGGGCTGGCGGGGCGGGGGTCGGACTCTGCCCCGGGGACCGCCCGTCAGCCGTGCTCTCGTGTCCATCCCTTCGCCCCCACGCTCGTGCCCTCGCCCCTCCCGCCCCCGGCCTGGCCCCCCCCTTCCAGGCCGTCCCGTCCAGCCTCGCTGGCCCCAGGGACCCTTCGTGTCACCCAGCGACTCCGCCGCCAGCCGCATCGCCAGCCAGGCCGGCGCGCCAGCAGGTACCGGCCCCCGCCGCCCGGCCCCAGGACCTCGCCACCCCCGGGCGTCAGCGCGGGCAGGGTGCAGGGTGGCCCCCCGCCCCGCTCACCCCTCCGCCCGCTGCCTTCCAGGCGCCGGTCTGCACCCGCCTCACCCTGGCCCAGCCGCCGCGGGTGAGGAGGTCGTCAGGGGCATCGCCGTGGAGAAGTTCGACATCGTCAAGAAGTGGGGCATCAACACGTACAAGGTGGGTCCCTCGGGGTCGGCGCGGGGCTGGGGGGCGCCTGCGCATCAGTGCTGACGCCCCCCGCGCCCGCAGTGCACGAAGCAGCTGATCTCGGAGCGGTTCGGGCGCGGGTCGCGCACCGTGGACCTGGAGCTGGAGACGCAGATCGAGCTGCTGCGGGAGACCAAGCGCAAGTACGAGTGCGTGCTGCAGCTGGCGCGCGCCCTCACCAGCCACTTCTACAGCCTGGTGCAGACCCAGCACGCCCTGGGCGACGCCTTCTCCGACCTCAGCCAGAAATCTCCCGAGCTCCAGGTATGTATGTGGTGGAGGCCGGGATTGGACCCCCGGGTCCACGGTCTCCAGGCCCCGCTCCCGTTCCTGCGCCACGGGTGATCGCTGGCCCGCAGTGGCAGCTGGGAGGTGACCGGGGTGCTGGCCTGACCCTGCGCTGTGCCCGCAGGAGGAGTTCGGCTACAACGCGGAGACACAGAAGCTGCTGTGCAAGAACGGGGAGACGCTGCTCGGCGCCGTCAACTTCTTTGTCTCCAGCATCAACACCCTGGTCAACAAGACCATGGAGGACACGCTCATGACCGTCAAGCAGTACGAGACGGCCAGGTGCGGGGTCACCTTTTGGGCTTGGAGAGAGATGGAGGCCAAGGGAGCGGCGTGGAGTGCAGGGGGATGGGGGGGGCGCAGGGACCAAGGTGGGGTGCAGGTGTTGGGTGAGGGGCACAGGGGCCAGGAGCACGGGCAGGAGGGCTGGGATGCTAGGGCATGCAGGGGGCTGGGGCTTGGGCAGGCTGCGGGCACCCTGCAGCGGGCGGGCCAGGTGGGGATGCTCTCTGTGACCCGCGTCTCGCCCCCACCGGCAGACTGGAGTACGACGCGTACCGCACGGACCTGGAGGAGCTGAGCCTGGGCCCACGGGACGCCGGCACGCTCTGCCGCCTGGATGTCGCCCAGAGCCAATTCCAGAGCCACAAGGACAAGTACGAGAAGCTGCGTGCCGACGTGGCCATCAAGCTCAAGTTCCTGGAGGAGAACAAGGTCTGGCAGGGAGTGGGGGGTCTGTTCCCAGCCCCCAGAGCTGGGCTGGGGGCAGCACTGGGGGGGCGGCCACAGGACATGGCAACTGCTGGGCATCGGGTGTGGCAGAGTCTGGATGCTGTGTGCAAGGGTAGGGGGGACGGCAGGAGAGACCTCCCTGGCATCAGTGAGGTGTGGGACATGCCCAGGGTGGGGGTGGTTCTTGGGGGCGTCCAGCTGCAGTGACGCCTGGAGTGCGCGGGGACGCCCAGAGCAGCCCCCGCCCCGAACGCCCTTGGACCTCCCAAGGGCCTCGTGCCCAGAGCAGGGGCAGGAGGCGGCCGAGCTGCACCCAGCCCGAGCGCGGCCGGACACAGCTGGGAGCTCGGGCTGTGCAGCGTGGGGGGTGCGGGTCCCACTGGCTGGCCCCAGGGCTAGAGCAGAGGCAGCTGGTGTTTCCCGACCTCCGGGCTTTCCTGCTGCCCCGTGGGGTCGGGAGGGAATCGTTTCCACGTCTTGCTCCTGGGGTCAGGGGTTTTCTCCCCTTCCCCAGCAGCGCTGGGTGCTGATGCAGTCCAGGCCATGGATGGGGACTGGACTGTGTCGATGCTTTTGCTGGGACCAGCCCTGCAGGGTCTTGCCTCGCCGCGCTGGGGGCAGGCAGGGCTTTCTCCCGGTCAGCTCAGGAACAGACGGGTGGCCAGGCAGCGCTGGTTCAGACCGAGCTGACCGGCGCAGAGCAGGGGCCAGGCCCTCGGCCCTGCGCTAGGCGGCTGCGGGGGGGCTGTGGGACTGAGCCCTGCCCCTCTTGCCCCCAGATCAAGGTGATGCACAAGCAGCTGCTGCTCTTCCACAACGCCATCTCCGCCTACTTCGCCGGCAACCAGCAGCAGCTGGCGCAGAGCCTCAAGCAGTTCAACATCAAGCTCAAGACCCCAGGAGCGGAGAAGCCCTCGTGGCTGGAGGAGCAGTGAGCACCCGCCTGCCACCGGGCCGCCATGGACTTGAACTCTGACCTCTGGCCCCAGGCCGAGCCAGGCCAGGCTGGGCACGGTGGTGAACGTGCGGGACGTGGCCAGGTCTGACTTGCCCCTGCCTGGGCCCCAGCTCCGGGGTGAGCAGGGGCCTGGGCCCCTCGGGGCAGCTGCCCTGGCCAGCACCACTCCGCTCCCGGACGTGGGACCCTGCCTCGCCCCCTCCTGCCAGCCCCACGGCGGTCCCTGCCCCTCCCTGCCGGGCATGGAGCCCCGCTGCCCTTCCCCACAGGTGCCCGACCTGTGCCGAAACCCTGCCCTGTCCCGCTGGGACGAGGGCTGCGGACACTGCCCTGGGCGCCTGGGTTCCCTCGCAGGCTGGGCAGGGGCTGGGGTCCCGGCCGCCGGGGTTTCGCCCCTGGCTTTGGCTCCTGTGCCAGAGGGGTGAGGGGCAGTTCTCGCACTCTGTTCCTAAACGCTGCCCCCACCCCTGGGCCGCACACTACGCTCCTGCTCCCCTGCTCCCAGCTGCTCCAAGCTTGACCCCGGGGTGGGGGGCGACAGGGGCCTGAACACTAATCATGGGGGCTGGAGCTCCCCCCCACCAGCAGATCCAAACTGAGGTGGTTGGGCCTGATCCCACGAGGCCTCAGGTTGGCGACAAGCAATTTGGCGGGGGGCAGACCCACCCCAAGGACCAAACAGCGGCTGCGCCTGGGCCTGGAGCGTGTGCACGTCTGCACGTGTGCATGCGTGTGGCCGGCATCCTGGGGGGAGGGTTCAGGCACGTCCCCCGTGTCCCACTGCCTCAGCCCCGCACGGTGGTACCTCCAGCTGGGCAGGTGCAGCCCCCAACACGGGCACTTTCTCCTGTGACACTAGGAAAGAAACAGTTCGTTTTTGTTGCTAAATTAATGCCTCGACCCGACCCCCTTATGTCGGTCTGACCCGCCCCGGCCCCCTGTAACTTCCAGAATAAACAGTACGGTACAACTCGCTCTGCGCCTGCTCGTGCCCGGGGCTGGGGGGACAAGGGGACGTACTGGGCTGGCTGGGGAGGGGCCCCCACCATCTGCACCCAGATTCATGGGGGGCAGCTGTGGAGCCCCCCACGGGGCTGCGGGGCAGCTCTGGTTGTGCAGACACCAGCCGTCCCCCCAGGAGCCCCTCGCTGCCCGGCGGGGCTGCGCCCCCTTCCTCAGTGGCACCTCTGCTGCAGCCTGGGGCAGAGCTGGGGTGGGGGCAGGGGCAGGGGCAGGCCTGGCCGGGCTTCCCGCGCCCCGGGGGCCAGACCCGTGCAGGGAGGCTCCAACCCGCGGGCCCCGCTGCCCGCAGGTGCGCGCGGTTCCCGGCCCCGCCCCGCCCCGCCCCGCCCCGCCCCGCCGGGGGCTGCTCCCGCCGCGGGCCGCGGCCGGTGCGCGTGGACGCGGGGTCTCGGCGCTGCTGCTCGTGCCCATGGCGCCGCCGCCCGCCCCGCCGCCGCCGCCGCCGCCCGCCGCCCGCCCCGCGCCCGCCCCGTCGCGGGCCCGGCCGCGGCTGCGGCAGCTGCACTGGGCGGCGCTGGGCGAGGCGCGGGTGCGGGGGCGCCGCACGGTGTGGGGGGCCGGGGCCGGGGCCGGGGCCGCGACGGGCCCGCTGGACCGGCGGCGCTTGGAGGAGCTGTTCGCGGAGCCGCCGGCCGCCCCCCGCGGCCTCCCGCCGCTCGGCCGCCCCGCCGGGCAGGTGGGCGCGGGGCGGGGCGGGGCGGGCGCGGGGCCGGGCGGGGAGCCGCGGCTGCCCGCCCCGTCCGTCTGCTCCCCAGGTCCCGCTGCTGGACGCCAAGAAGATCCTGAACTTGGGCATATTCCTGAAGCAGCTCAAGAGGCGAGTGGGGCCGCGGGCTGGGGGGGCCCGGGGCGGGGGTCTCCTGGCTGACCCTGTGCCCCCCCAGGCCAGTGCGGCAGGTCGTGGAGGACCTGCGCGACGGGGCGGGCGCGCCCTACGGCGCCGAGAAGCTGCGGGAGCTGCGCAAGATGCTGCCGGACGCGGAGGAGGTGATGGGGGCCCGCGGGGTGGGGCGGGGCGGGGCGGGGACGGGGCCCCCACTCCCCGCTCCCCCCGGGCTAACCCCGCTGCGCCCGCAGGCCCGGAAGCTGGCGGCCTTCTGCGGCAGCCGCGAGCGGCTCTCGGAGCCCGAGCTCTTCGTGCTGCTGCTCAGCGAGGTGCCCGGGTGAGCCGGCCCGGGGCAGCGCGGGGCGGGGCGCGGCGGGGCGGGGCGGGGCGGGGGGGGGGGTGTCCCCGCAGGGGCCGGGGCGGGGGGCACGCGAGTCCGGCCCACAGCGCCGCAGCGGCCCGTGCTCGCCTGCCCCCAGCTACGCGCAGCGCCTGGAGCTGCTGGTGCTGCGGGAGGAGGTCTTCCCCCGGCTCGCCGCGCTCCGGTCGTCCGTCCAGGTGCAGCGCGCCGCCACCGCCGGTGCGTGGGGCAGGCTGGGGCGCGCGGGGCTGGGGCTCGGGCCCCGGCAGGCCCGTCACCCTGGTCCCCTCTCCGCAGAGCTGCTGGAGTGCAAGGAGCTGCACGCCGTCCTGCACCTCATCCTGAGAGCCGGCAACCACCTGAACAGCGTGAGCGCAGGGCGCCGGGGCGGGGGAGTGGGAGCCTGGCTGCCTGGCGTTGGGCCCTGCCGGGCGAGGCCTGGGGGCCGGGAGCCTGCGGAGGGGGCTGCCGGCGCTGGCGCAGGCTGCCAAGGTGTCTCTGCTGCCAGGGCGGCTACGCGGGCCAGGCCGCTGGCTTCCGCGTGGCCTCGCTGCTGCGGCTGACGGACACCAAGGCCAACAGGCCGGGCCTGGACCTCCTGCACTTCGTGGCCCTGGTGAGTGGGCGGGGCGGGGCGGGGCACGGCTCCCCCCGGGCGGGGCACAAGCGCTGCCTGCCCCTGGGGCCTCCCGGCCCCGGCCCCGGCCCCGGCCCGCACCTCGCTTCCCCCGCCTGTCCCCGCAGGAGGCCGAGAGGATGGAGCCAGGCCTGCTGGACTTCCCAAGCAAGTTGCAGCACGTGGGGCCGGCCTCGCGGTGAGCGCGGCAGAGCTCTCCGGGGGCACCGGGGGGCTTGTGGGCCGTGGGGGGCGGGAGGTGTCCGCCTGCCCCGACTCCCCGCTCTGCCCGGCAGGATCGCGGAGCACGACGTGGCGCAGGAGCTGCAGGGCCTGGCGGCGCGGCTGGCGGGGGCGCGGGCCAGCCTGGAGGCGCTGGGGCTGGGGGCGCAGCTGGGCCCCTTCGTGCGCACGGCCGAGGCGGCGCTGGGCGAGGCGCAGGCCGCCCTGGCCCGGCTGCGGCTGGCGGCTGCGGCGCTGCTCGACTTCTACTGCGAGGACCCGGAGCGCGGCAGCCTGCAGGAGCTGTGCGCCGTGATGCACACCTTCGCCGCGCACTTCCTCGCCGCCGTGCAGGTAGGCCCGCGGCGCCCTCCAGCACGTGGACTGAAGGGCTAGCTCGGGGGGGGGGGGGGGGGAGCAGCCTGGGTCTCATCCCCTCCGGGGGGGGGCCGGGCAGGTGCCGGGAATCTCCCAGCTCCGCGCGGGGGGGGGGAGTCGGGCGGTGGAAGGAGAGGGCGAGGAGCCTGGCTCTGGTCCCCGCCCCGGGGGCCAGGAGGTGCTGACCCCCCCTCTCTCGGCAGGAGAACGAGGCGCGGGCGCAGGCAGAGCAGCGCCGAGCGCGGCTGGAGCGGGAACGGCAGCAGAAGCGCCGCTCCGTCGCCACGTGCTCGGCCCGCGACGCCGCCGGGGACCTGGCCCTGCTGCTGCGGCCCCCGCCCCGGCCCCGCGGCCCCCGCCCCGCGTGCCCCGCCCCACGGCCGGGTCCCAGGGCCGGCGACAGCGCCACGCTCCCCCGGTGCCACACGGTGCCCACCCTGCCCGAGCCGGTGCCCCCCCCCCGCGCTCAGGGGCAGGTGGAGATCTTCGGGCAGGGCCTCCAGGCCTGGCTCCCGGAGCGGCCCCCGGCTCCAGCCCCAGCAGCGCCCCGGGCCCGGGCCCGCTCGCCCTCGGCCTCCTTCCACTTCTCCAGCCTCTTCCGCAGGAAGGGGGGGCAGGACCAGCCCGTCTCCCCCGGGCCCCCGCCCCAGCCCCGTGACGGCTCTGCCCTGGGCGGCTTCTTTCGCCGCCTCAGCACGGCGGGGGAGAGGTGGCGCTGGGCCCCGTAGCCCAGAGGGGGTCAGCCCCCCCCCCCCCGCGGGGCGCCTGTGCCCCCTGGCCTGTCTGGGACGGGGGTGGGCCCGCGCGCCCTCCCTCCCGCTGCTCTCGGGATGTTTTTACTGTTTGCTAATAAAAGGTGAGAATTGCTCCCTGCCTGGGCGCCTGCTGCTTCTTGGGTGGGGGTGCACGGCAGGGGCTGTCTGGTGTTTCTGGCCTCTGGGCTTCGCTGGGGTGGGGAAGGGATCCTGCCCCAGTCCTGCTGCGGGGGGCGGGGCTTTCACCTCCCCCCCAGCCCTGGGTGCTGGCCGCAGCCCCCTCAGGGCCAGGTGGGGGGGATGAAGGGATTTCCCCAGGGTTGGTGCAGTGGGGGCCCCGGGGCCGCAGCAGGGCAGCCCTGTCCTGCCCCTCGAGGAGGGCCTGGGCAAGGGCTGTTTGCACCCTGTTTTATGGAGCGGGTGGAGGGGACGTGGGTAGAGCTGGCCTGGTTGTGACCCCCCCGCCGCCCCTGACCCGGATGACATGGGGTCCCTGCACCAGCCCACGACCCCGAGTGCGGGGCAGCTCCTCGGCACCCAGGATCCCTGCCCTCGCAGCCATCCTCGGCCCTGCCCCACGGGGCCTGGGGCGTGCAGGCGATGGCCCAGGCACAGGGGCAGCGCTTGGCGCAGAGAGACGGGCCTGCGCGCCCCCAGTTCTGGGGTCCAGCCCCCAGCAGCAGCAGCCCCTGCTCCCCCGGGGGGGCGGGCCCCTCGTGTGTCCGGCTGCCCTGCCTCATGCCAAGGCAGCCCCGGGACCCTGCCTGTGCCGCCCCGAGCACGTGCGGCCTGGCTCGGCCCCAGTCGGTGCCCGCGGTGCCCGGTGGGCCGAGCTGGGTGCAGGCTGGGGGGCTGCGAAGGGAGTCCGGGGGGAGCAGCGGCAGGCGCATGGCGCTGGGGCTCGGCGTGCTGCGGCTCGCAGCGCCCGGGGCCGGACGCCGGGCTCGCCGCACGGGCACGCCGGGAGCGCGGGTGAGCAGCCCCGGGCCAGGCCGGGCCTGGGGCCTGCTCGGGGCGGGTGCCAGCCCTCCTCCCCCCGCGCGCCAGGACCGGGTGCGGGGGGGTCTGGCGTGAGCTGCCCTGCGCGTCCCTGCTGCCGCCTGCGCCGCGGGGCCTCGCCCAGCCCGGGGGCCGCCCCCTGCCCCGGGTGACCCCTGGTCATGGCCGGCTGGGGCAGGGGAGACCGCGCTGCATCCCGCCGGGCTGGGCCCGTGGGGGGGCTCGGCTCACCCCCGCAGCAGAGCGGGGCGGGGGCAGCGGCTGTGCCCCCCGCCCCCGCCCCCGTTCTCCTGCCAGGCTGCGGTGACGGCCCCCAGCCCCCGGGAGCCACCCGTGCCAGGCCCCGGGGCTGGGGTGGATGCCGGGGGGAGGAGCTCTGGGGGCCACGCGGGGGCTCGACCCCGCAGCATGCTGGCGGGAGGGTCTTGCCCCCACCCCCGCACTGGGGCAGGGAGGGATTTCCCCCGCTCAGACTGGTCTGCACTGGGGGGGCTGGGCGGGGAGGGCCGGGTGGGGCCAGGCCGCCCGCACCGGGCGGGCCGCTCCCTGCGCAAACACACGTTCAGGGCGCGGGCGGCCGTGCCAGGTGCGGGCGGTTCCCCCCTCCCCGCCCAGGTGCTGGGGGGGGGGCGCAGCTGGAGGCACGTCCCTTCGGGAGTTGTTCCCATGGTAACCCCCCCCCCCCCCGCACTGCGGGCTCGGGCTGCTGCGCGCACGGGGCGTCCCGCGCCGGCCGGAGCGCGGGGGGGAGGGGGGGCGTGAGGGGCGGGGCCACGGCATCCCCTCCCCCCGCACGGCGCCCGCCCCCCCTCCCCCTCCCGCCGGCAGACGCGGGGATGCGGTGAGCGGGGGCCCCGCCCTGCTGCAGTCCGCGCCGCCGGGGCCGGGGATGCGGGATCGGAGCCGGGCAGCGCCCGCAGCGCCCCCGCACCGCGCCGCCCGCGGGGGGCCCTGAGCCGCGCCGGGGTGAGCGCGGGGGGCGGGGCGGGGCGCGCTGAAGGTGACAGCGGCGGGCCGGGGCGGGGCCGACCCCACTGCGGCACGGCCCGGGGGGGCGCAGGGGCTGCGCGGCCTTTGTGCGGGGGGGCGCGGGCACGTGCGGGCCCCGCAGGGGGCGGGGCGAGGCGGGGCGGGGCTGGGGGGCAGTGCACCCCCCGCGCAGCGCTCGGGGGCGGGGCCTCGCGCGGTTCCGGGTGACGTCGGCGGCGGCGGCGCGCGCAGGCGTGCTGGCGGCCGGGGCGGCGGTGCGGCGCGGCGCGGCGCGGCGGCGGCGGCGGCGGCGGCGCAGCGCCCCCTGCGGGCGGGGCCGGAGCGGTGCGGGGAGGCCGCGCCCGTGACGCCCCGCGCCCCCGCAGGCGAGTCCCGCACCGGCCCCGCCGCCGCCGCCGCCGCCGCCGCCGCCGCCATGGCCAAGCGCGAGGCCAGCGCCAGCCCCGTGGTGCGGCAGATCGACCGGCAGTTCCTGGTCTGCAGCATCTGCCTGGACCGGTACCGCAGCCCCAAGGTGCTGCCCTGCCTGCACACCTTCTGCGAGAGGTGAGCCCGGCCCCGCCCCGCCCCCTGACCCCTGACCCCGGCCGCTGCCGGAGCCCCGCGGCCTGCCCCGCCTGCCAGCCCTCAGCCTGGCTCTGACCTCGACCCTTGACCCCCACCCGGCCGCTGCCGAGCCCCGAGGCCCCGCCCCCGCCCCCTGCCATAGCCCCGCGGCCCCGCCCCGCCTGCGCACCTGCCAGAGGTGGGCCTGGCTCCGCCCCCTGGCCCCGCCCACTGCCATAGCCCCGCGGCCCTGCCCTGCCTGCACACCTGCCAGAGGCGGGCCTGGCCCCGCCCCCTGGCCCCGCCCCCTGCCATAGCCCCGCGGCCCTGCCCCGCCTGCACACCTGCCAGAGGTGAGCCTGGCCCCGCCCCTGGCCCCGCCTACTGCCATAGCCCCGCGGCCCCGCCGTGCCTGCACACCTGCCGGAGGTGAGCCTGGCTCTGACCCTGACCAGTACCCCAGCCCCAATATGCTGCCCCGCCTGCACACCTTCTGCGGTAGGTGAGCACGACCTTGACCCCGACCCCGACCCCCATGGTGCTGCCCTGGCTGCGCACCTGCGAGAGGTGAGCCTGACCCCCAGCCTCTGGCTCCAGCTGGTACCGCCGCCCCAAGGTGCTGCCCTGCCGGCATCACTTCTGTGAGAGGTGAGCCCACCCGGCTGGCCCCGTAGCCCCGAGGTGCTGCCCTGCCGGCACACCTGCGAGAAGCGACCCCGGCCCCTGACCCCTGCGCCAAGGCGCTGCTTCAGTCTGCGCACCTGCAAGAGGTGAGCCTGCCCTGGCCATTGCCATAGATTGCCTCACCGTGCCGCTCGGCCTCCACGCTTGCCGGAAGCGAGCGTGATCCTTGACCCCCGACCCCTGACCCCGACTGGTACTGCAGCCCCAAGGTGCTGCCCTGCCCACACACCTGCGAGAGCTGAGCCTGACCCCGACCTCTGACTCTGACTGGTGCCGCCACCCAGCAGTGCCGCCTTGCCTGCGTCATTTCTGCAAGACGTGAGCTTGACCCCTGATCTTTGACCCCGACTGGTACCACGACCCCAGGGTGCTGCCCTGTCTGCGCACCTGCGAGAGGGGAGCCCCTCCGATCCCAACCGGTACCGTAGCCCCACGGTGCTGCTCCACCTGCACCCCTGCGAGCGGTGAGCCTGGCATTTGACCCCCGAACCTGACTGGTCCTGCAGCCCTAAAGCGCTGCCTTGCCTGCACACCTGTGAGAGGTGACCCCGAGCTCTGCCCTGTGCCGTGGCGGGGGGGGGCTCCACTCTGCCGGCCCCGGGGGCAAGGGGCCGGAGCAGAGCAGCAGCCACGAGTCCACGGTGCCGCCCTGGGGCAGGGCCCCGCCGCGCTGCTCTGTGCACCCCAGAGTCTCTGCCGCCCCACGGTACTGGGGGGCGCCAGGCATGCTGGGAGGAGCCGTGGTCCATCCTCCTGCTCTCCGGCTAGCGCTGGCGGTGCCGGGGGGGCGCGCCGTGCCCGTGGCTGTGGCCGCCTCGCCCCCCATGCTCGCGCGCCGGGCTGGGGTGCCCCTGGGGCTGTGGCCGGGGGTCAAGGGTGACTGACAGGGTGGGGGCCGGTGACTGACGCTCACTCTGTCCCCTGTGCCTCGTCTCCCTGCAGCGACCCCCGCACCCCTGTCTGTCAGCCCGCCCGTCCCCCCCCGGCTCCCCGTCTGTCTGTCTGTCTGTTGCTGCCAGCGTCTGTCTGTCCAGCTGATGGGCCCCCCCCCCCACCCCACCCCCGCCGCGCCAGGCCTGATCCTCTTGTTGTGCCCGCTCTGCCCCCCCAGGTGTCTCCAGAACTATATCCCGCCCCAGAGCCTGACCCTGTCGTGCCCCGTGTGCCGCCAGACCTCCATCCTGCCCGAGCGCGGCGTGGCCGCCCTGCAGAACAACTTCTTCATCACCAACCTCATGGAGGTGCTGCAGCGCGACCCCGACCCCGCGGCCGCCCGCGACCCCGCGGCCGCCGTGCTGGGCTCCGTCAGCGCCGTCACCGGCCAGCCGCTCTCCTGCCCCAACCACGAGGGCAAGGTGGGTGCCGGGGCCGGGGGGAGGCTCGGGGCTCCCGGGCCGGCCCTGACCGCCCGTGGCCCGCTGTGCCCGGCAGGTGATGGAGTTCTACTGCGAGCCCTGCGAGACGGCCATGTGCCGCGAGTGCACGGAGGGCGAGCACCGCGAGCACCGCACCGTGCCGCTGCGCGACGTGGTGGAGCAGCACAAGGCCGCGCTGCAGCAGCAGCTCGACGCCATCAAGAGCAGGTGCCGGGGCGGGGGGCCGCGCTCTGGCTCGGGGTGGGGTGGCGCGAGCGTGGCCCTGACCCGCGTGCCCCGCAGGCTGCCCCAGCTGACGGCGGCCATCGGGCTGGTGACGGAGATCAGCCAGCAGCTGGCCGAGCGCAAGAACGACGCCGTCTCGGAGATCTCCAGCACCTTCGAGGAGCTGGAGCGGGCGCTGCAGCAGCGCAAGGGCGTGCTGGTGCGTGACCTCGAGGCCATCTGCGGGGCCAAGCAGAAGGTGAGGCCCCCTCCCCTCCCCACTTCCACCTGCCAGCTCCAGCGGAGCCCCCCGCCCCGGCTGACGTGGCCGCCGTGCCCCCGCCCCGCAGGTGCTGCAGGCGCAGCTGGAGGCCCTGCGGCAGGGCCAGGAGAACATCGTGAGCAGCTGCACGTTCACGGAGCAGGCGCTGCACCACGGCACGGCCACGGAGGTGCTGCTGGTGAAGAAGCAGATGAGCGAGCGGCTGAGCGAGCTGGCCAGCCGCGAGTTCCCCGAGCACCCGCACGAGAACGCCCAGCTGGACTGTGTGGTGGAGACGGACGGCGTGCGCAAGTCCGTGCTCAACCTGGGCGCGCTCGTCACCACCAGCGCTGTGGCGCACCGCACGGCCGCCACAGGCGAGGGGCTGCGGCACGCCGTGGTGGGGCAGCCCGCCTCGCTGGCCATCACCACCAAGGACAAGGACGGCGAGCTGGTGCGCAGCGGCAGCGCCAGCCTGCGCTTCACCGTGACGGGGCCGGACGGCAGCACCGCCGAGAGCGAGGTGCTGGACAACAAGAACGGCACCTACGAGCTGCTCTACACGCCGCGCCAGGAGGGTGACTTCCTGCTCTCCATCCTGCTCTACGGGCAGCCCATCCGCGGCAGCCCCTTCCGTGCCAGGGCCGTCAAGGCCTCCGACGTGCCACCCTCGCCTGACGACGTCAAGCGCCGCGTCAAGTCTCCCAGCAGCGGGCACATCCGGCAGAAGGCCGTGCGCCGCCCCTCCAGCATGTACAGCAGCGGCAAGAAGAAGGAGAACCCTATCGAGGACGAGCTCATCTTCCGCGTGGGTGAGTTCGGCCGCGGGGGAGCCTGGGGGGCGCTGGGGCCACCTCGGTACCAGGGACGTGGGGCCTGCAGCGCTGCGCGGGCAGGGCAGGGAGCCCCCGTGCCGGCCTGTGGCTGGGAGCTCGGTTTGCCGCGCTGCGGGGCAGCCTGTGGCACGGGGTACGTCTGCGTGGCTGGGCTGGGGCAGGGAAGGCTTGTATCGTGCAGTCTGGCCACGTCGCCCACTCCAACATCCGCCCTGGACCTGTAATGCCTGCCTTGGCAGTCCCATCTCTGCCACCGGGCCTGGGGGTCACCGCAGGGGTATCTCTCTGGGGAGCCCGGGGGGGCTGTCCAGAGCTGCCTGGCAGGCGTGCAGTGGAGGCAGGGTGCTGCTGTCCCTCTGGCAGCCGCAGCCTTGTGCACGGCAGCATTGCCCCCTCCCCGTGCTGTCTGCAGGGGCCGTGAGGGTGCTGGGGGTCTTGGCGTGCAGGGGTAGGAGGCTGGGAAGAGCCCTGGGCGGGGGACACGTGTAGCTGGGGCCTAGATGCAGCAGACCAGGGCTGCGTGGGGTGCACAGGCCACAGGGGAGGGTGCCGGGGCAGTGCCGGCTGTGGGGCTCCCGGATGGGGGCGGGTGCCGGGCTGGGGCCTCATGCCGGCCGCGTGTGCTGCAGGGAGCCGTGGCCGGGAGAAGGGCGAGTTCACCAACCTGCAGGGCATCTCCACCTCCAGCACCGGGCGCATCGTGGTGGCTGACAGCAACAACCAGTGTGTCCAGGTAGGAGCTTCGGCCTCCTCCCTCCCTCTTGCCCCATCCCGCCCCCGCTGACAGCCTCGTCCTGCCCCGCCCCAGGTGTTCTCTAATGAGGGGCAGTTCCGGCTGCGGTTTGGGGTGCGGGGTCGCTCCCCGGGGCAGCTCCAGCGCCCGACTGGCGTCACTGTGGACACCAATGGCGACATCATCATTGCCGACTACGACAACCGCTGGATCAGCGTCTTCTCCCCTGAGGGCAAGTTCAAGGTGAGGCTTTAGCCCAGGGCAGGGCGTAGTGGCAGGGCTGGCGCCCCCACATGCCACATTGGGGCTGGACCCCGGTGTGCTGCAGGGAGCCCAGATGGGGCTGCTGCCCAGGTGTGGATGTGCATGATGGTGCCCAGGGCCCCGTAACACCCGTGGGGAGCAACCAGGAGCTGGTGCAGTGCGGGCAGCTTCCACAGTGCTCCCTTCCCAGTCTGGGACAGGAGGCAGGGGTATTGCTGGGGGAGTGGGGGGTCAGGCTGGTGCCTGGTCAGGGGGTGGGTACCAGCCTGCTGTGCCCTTGGGGGGCACCGAGCGACTGGAGCAAGGCAGTGCCTCTGGCCTCGGCAGCCGGTGTTGCTGGTACTGGCCCCGGATTTCATAGATTTCATAGACATCAGGGCTGGAAGGGACCTCGGGAGATCATCGAGTCCAGCCCCCTGCCCAAGGGGCAGGAAGTCAGCTGGGGTCATAGGATCCCAGCAAGATAAGCATCCAATTTACTCTTGAAGGTGTTCAGTGTAGGTGCTTGAACCACCCCCGCTGGCAGACTGCTTCAGACCTTGGGGGCTCGGACAGTAAAGAAATTCTGCCTTATGTCCAGCCTGAAACGGTCTTGCAGGAGTTTGTGACCGTTCGAGCTCGTCATCCCTTGGGGCGCTCTGGTGAACAGACGTTCCCCCAGATCCTGGTGGTCACCCCTGATAAACTTATAGGTGGCCATCAGATCCCCCCTGAGCCTGTGCTTTTCCAGGCTAAAGAGTCCCATGGCTCTCAGCCTGTCATCGTAAGATCTGTTTTCCTGACCTCTGATCATGCGCGTGGCTCTCCTCTGGACTCTCTCAAGCTTCTCCACGTCCTTTTTGAATTGTGGAGCCCAAAACTGGACGCAGGACTCCAGCTGCGGCCTCACCAAGGCCGAGTACAAGGGGAGAATGACGTCCTGGGATTTGCTCAAGAAGCATCTATGGATGCACGCCAGCATTTTGGTCGCTTTACTAGCCGCAGCATCGCATTGCAGGCTCATGTTCATCTTGTGGTCAATGATGACCGCCAAGTCTTTTTCTTCTGTAGTGCTAACCAATGTAGCACGGCCGAGCCTATAAGGGTGCTGCAGGTTTTTCCTCCCAAGGTGGAGAACCTTGCATTTTTCGGTGTTAAACACCATGAGGTTCTCGTCTGCCCATTTGCTGAGCCTGTCCAGGTCAGCCTGGATCACCCGCCTATCTTCTGGCGTGGATGCTTTGCCCCAAAGTTTGGTGACATCGGCGAACTTGGCCAGTCCACTCCTGACTCCAATGTCCACATCGTTAATGAAGATGTTGAACAGGATGGGTCCCAGGACAGAGCCTTGAGGGACCCCACTGGTCACAGGGCACCACGATGAGTGACTGCCATCTATCACAACCCTCTGGGTCCGACCACGGAGCCAATTTCCCAGCCAGCGGATCGTGGTGGAGCCAAGGCCACAACTGGGCAGTTTGGCCAAGAGGTGATCGTGGGATACCAGATCAAAAGCTTTTTTGTAGTCAAGATATATGACATCAATCTCTTCTCCCTTGCCCAGGTGATAGGTCACCTGGTCATAGAAGGAAATGAGATTGGTCAAACAAGACCTACCCGCAACAAACCCGTGCTGGCTGTCCCTCAGGATGTTAGCCTGGGCCAGTCCCTCAAGGATGGCCTCCTTAATAAACTTTTCTAAGATCTTCCCCAGGATAGAAGTCAGGCTCATGGGCCTGTTGTTAGCCGGATCCACTCTCCTCCCTTTCTTGAAGGTCGGCACCACGTTGGCCTTCTTCCAGTCTTCGGGCACTACACCAGAGCGCCAGGAGCTCTCGAAGACCCGTGCCAGGGGCTGGGCTATGACGCTCGCCAGCTCCTTGAGTGCCCTGGGGTGCAGGTTGTCAGGGCTGGCTGACTTGAAGGTATCCAGCTTCTCAAGGTGTTCCTTCACGAGGTCAGCATTGATGGAGGGTAGGGGATCCCCCTCACCCAGATCTCCCTGTCCCATAGCAGGCATGGGCATCCCGTGTGACTGATGAAAGACTGATGCAAAGTACCTATTTAATAGGTTGGCTTTTTCCTGGGCGTCGGTTGTCAGTTGTCCCATCTGGTTTAGCAGGGATCCAATGTTGTCCTTGCTTTTCCTCTGGCTCCCCACATATCTGAAAAAGGACTTTTTGTTGTCCTTGATGCCTGAAGCTAGTTGGAGTTCAGTTGCAGCCTTGGCTTTCCTGGTTTGCTCCCTGCAGGACCGGACCAGCGCGGAGTAATTCTCCTTGGAGGTGAATCCCGTCCTCCATCCTTTGTAGGCTTTCCTTTTTAGCCGTAAGAGGTCCGCTAGGTCCCTGGAGAGCCAGGGCGGCTGCTGTGCCCTCTTGCTGCCTTTCCTCCATGTTGGAATAGATTTAGCTTGTGCACTGAGGATCGCTTCCTTGAGAAGCAACCACTCTTCTTGAACTCCCATCTCCCTGGGGTCACGGTCCCTGAGGGCCTGACCGACAAGCCTCTTGAGCTTGTCAAAGTCGGCTTTTCTGAAGTCGAGGACTTCTGTGTTGCTGACTGACTTGCCAGCTTTCCGGCGGATGGTGAAGGTGATCAGCTCGTGGTCGCTGTCACCCAACTTCCCATCAATCACTAGCTCGCCGATTAGGTCGTCCCCCGTAGCCAGTACCAGGTCGAGCAGCGCTTTGCCTCTCGTTGGCCCATAGACTTCTTGAGTCGGGTAGAGGTCATCCACGCACGAGAGAAAGCTTTGCGACCGCTCGGATTTTGCTGAGTGATCTTCCCAGGAGATGTCCGGGTAATTGAAGTCACCCATGACAACCAAGGTCCTGGAGCAAGCGGCCTCAGTCAGTTCCCGGGCGAACTCCTGGTCAAGCTCAGGACTTTGAGTGGGAGGTCTGTAGTAGACTCCCACTGTTGTGTCCCTTGTGCCGTGTTCCCCACGAATTTTAACCCAGAGGGTCTCTAGCTGTCCATGCCAGTCACCAACATCAGCTTGCAGGGACATGTAGCTTTCCTTCACGTAGAGAGCTACGCCCCCGCCCCTTTTGTCACCACAATCCCTCCTGTCCAGGGTACAGCCCTCTATACCCGTGGTCCAGTCATGGGTGGAGTCCCACCAGGTCTCCGTTATTCCAGTGACATCGTATTTCTTTGCACTGAGCAGGGGGACGAGCTCGTCCTGCTTGTTGCCCAGGCTCCTGGCATTAGTGTACAGGCAGGCAAGTGTGCCCTTGGGGGCTCTTGCCTTGCCCACAGATTGTGCCAGGGCTGGGGCAGGGGTGGGCTCCCTTAAGTGCCTTGGTCCGCTGGCTTTGCAAGGGCCGTTCAGCAGGCCAGCAGTGGCGGTAGTCCCCCCATCCCCCGGCGGGCTTAGTTTAAAGCCCGGTGGCGCAGGTCAGCCAGCCTGGCTGAGAAGAGCCTCCTCCCCAGGGGAGAGAGGTGGAGGCCATCTCTTCCCAGCAGCTCGCTGCCTCTCTCGCCAAAGAGCGGGCTGTGGTCATGGAGGCCAAAGCCTTCCCGATGACACCAGCGCCGCAGTCTTTGGTTCACCGCGTGGATCCTCCTCTCCCTCCTCAGCCCATAGCCCGAGACTGGGAGGATCGACGAAAACACCACCTGAGCTCCCAGACCCCTAACCCCCCTCCCAACTCCCTGTAGCGCCTCATGACCTGGCTGGGGGTGCTCCGAGCTGTGTCATTGGTGCCCACGTGAATAAGGAGCATGGGGTAGTGGTCTGTGGGCCGGAGGAGCTGCGGGATCCTCTCCGCAATGTCCCGGATGCGGGCTCCCGGGAAGCAGCAGACTTCCCGGGCTAAGGGGTCGGGGCGGCAGATTGCCCCTCAGTGCCCCGCAGGATGGGGTCTCCCACAACAAACACCTTTCGCTTTGTCCTGGGGAGAGCGGGGCCAGTAGCTGCGGTCGAGCCTGGGCTGCCTGTGGGAGCCGGCAACTGAGCAGGCTCTGCCGGGGCTGCAAGAGGTGCGAACCTGTTGCTAAGCTCCGGCGGGGCAGGGGCCTTGGTGCGGCGGGCCTTGGGGCCCTTGACCACCTCGGTCCGTGCCCCTGACTGGGCAGAGCGGGAGGTCCCAGAGTCCTCCTTAGTCGCGGAGGGAGACGGAGCTCTCCCCTGCAGCTCCCGGGGGAGAAGGGCCTGGCAGTAGGAGTCTGTCTCCTGCTCACAGTCCCTGATGGCACGCAGTCTCTGGACTGTGGCCTGGAGCTCCTCCCGCTGGCACGCCAGAGACCCCAGTAGGGAGCAGACCCTGCAGGGCCTGGTCCCCAGGGCTCAGTGTGGTGCTTACGGAGGTCTCGCCTGGTTCTGGACGCTGGCACAGCAGGGTTGCGGGTGCAGGGGCTGGGGCTGCGTCTCGGGCTGGGGCTGCGTCTCAGGCTGGGCCTGACGTATGTGTGGTGCTGCAGACCAAAATCGGGGCAGGGCGGCTGATGGGCCCCAAGGGCGTGGCTGTGGACCGCAATGGGCACATCATCGTGGTGGACAACAAGGCCTGCTGCGTCTTCACCTTCCAGCCCAACGGCAAGCTGGTCACCAAGTTTGGCAGCCGCGGCACGGCCGAGCGCCAGTTCGCAGGTACCTGCCGTGGGTCCGGTCCTCGCAGCAGGAGGCCACTGAGCCGCTCCGATGGCTGGAGCGCTGGCCTGCTGCTGGATGCCTGGGTCCTCTTCCAGTTCTGGAGGAGAGCAGGGGGTGCCAGGACACCTGGGCTCCTAGTCGTGAGATGGGAGTGGGGTCTAGGGAGCCGTGGCCCGGGGGGTCCCGGGAGCCTGGGCACCTGGGTTCCTCCAGCTCTGGCAGGGCAGTGGGTGCATTAAAACAGCTCTCAGAGGGGAGTGGGGCCAGCTGGGATGCAGCAGAAGCAGACTGGGAGCCCAGATGCTGGCGTTCCCTCCTGGCTCGAGGGTGAGGCCTGGTCCCTGGTGGGTCCGGGAGGTCCTGGGGTCCTGCTACCTCCACCCCCTCGGTCTCTAATAGAGCTGGGGCTGCTGTGGTCACTCCCTGTCCTTTCCTGCCCCTGGTCCGGGTGGTTGCCCTGAGCCTGGCTCAGAGCCTTTCTCCCCGCAGGGCCACACTTTGTTGCTGTGAACAACAAAAATGAGATCGTAGTGACCGACTTCCACAACCACTCGGTGAAGGTGAGCCGCAGCAGCGGGGCCACGTGCCCCCCCCTCCCTGCCTGCCCCGTGAGGCCTGGGGGGGGTCAGTGTCCCATCCTCTCCCTGCACAGGCAGCCCCGGGTCGGGAGAGGAGACCTGTATCCACGGGCTGGCGGGGTTGCCTTGGCGGCGGACCCCACTCTGCACACTGAGCATCCCCTGCTCCAGCCAAAGCTGAGACCCACCCCCCACCCCCACTACCCCCATCTGGGCCTTGCTGCCTCAGCCAGGCCTGGGACCCCCGAGGTGGGGGATGTGACACCCCCCTGTCCCCCAGGTCTTCAGTGCGGATGGCGAGTTCCTGTTCAAGTTCGGGTCCCACGGCGAGGGCAACGGGCAGTTCAACGCCCCAACTGGCGTGGCCGTAGACGCCAACGGCAATATTATCGTGGCTGACTGGGGCAACAGCCGCATCCAGGTACAGCCCTGCTTGCCCCTGGGGCCACCAGCTCCTAATCCCTGGCTCCTGCCCCAGAGCCCAAGGCCCCGGTTGGAGGGAGCTTGGCCCCCTGGGCTGTGGGAGGGGACAGGCTTGCCAGGGTCACGGGAGAGGGGAAGGGGTTGGGGGGTGCTGCACTCTGGGTCCTCCTGGGGTTGCAAGCCTTGCTGGGGGGGTGCTGGGGATGCCCTGGGGGATGGGGCAGGGCCCCCCGTCCACCCCAGGGGGGACAGCGGGGCCTGCCCCCGCCTCCCGCAACGCTGTGTCCCGCAGGTCTTCGACAGCTCGGGCTCCTTCCTGTCCTACATCAACACGGCGGCCGACCCGCTGTACGGCCCCCAGGGGCTGGCGCTCACCTCGGACGGACACGTGGTGGTGGCCGACTCTGGCAACCACTGTTTCAAGGCCTACCGCTACCTGCAGTAGCAGCCAGGCCGCGGGCGGCCATGTCCTCGCCCGCTGGGCCTGCTGGCGCCAGCCGCCTGCCCACGTGCCACGGACACTGGAGGCTGCAGCACCCGGGCCCCTGCCCCGGCACCGCTCGGGGTTGGCCCCCCCTCGGCCTTCTCCATGCCAGTGCTGGCAGCCGGGGGCTGCCCCTGTCTTGCCCCTGCATCGCCTGCCTTGGGTGCTGCTGGGGCCTGGGTCCAGGGGAGGTGCTAGTGGGGCTGGGGGCTGCCCCCTCCGCTGTGGCTCTGCCCCCTTCTCCCCAACGGCGCGGGTGTGATCTGCACTTTATTGCTAGTGCTGGGGCAGGGCCAGGTGCCAGGGGGGACTCCTGCCCCTGTGCCCCCCAGTGATGCCAAGGCTGTCCTGGCTTTGTCCTGCCTGTGCAGGGACCTGCCAGAGCCCAGAGGAGGGGGGCAGGGCTGGGGCAGACCAGGGGGGGTCCTGGAGCTGCCCTCATCTCCTCTGTTGTGTAGGAGACGGTGCTTCCCCGGTCCTGGGGGGGTGATGCTGCGGGGTTGTGGGGTGTGAGCGTTGAGCCTTGTGCATGGTGGCGGGGATTGGGTCTAGCCCCTGCCCCCCCCCATCCTGGGCTCAGCAGTACCCCCTCCCTTTCCTTCCCTCCTTGCAACCCATAATCGTGGTTTTGCACCACCCCTTCCTGGCACCAGCTGCCCCCCAGCAATAGCAGCAGTCCCCCCACCCCCCCGGGCTGTGGAACCAGCAGGGGGTCCAGGCCCCTGCCCCCCACCACAGGCTCCTCCTGTCCCTCCCCTGCTTTGAGCCCCTGCCTGGGGCCAGCCAGTGCCCCCCACTTGCCGGCCCCGCGGCGCCGCCATACGCTAACAAACTATATGTACAAAATAAAGTATTCTGAACAGAGCCCTTGCCTCCTGCGCCTGCACCCGGACCGGCACGAGGCCGCACTGCTGGGGGGGCGCGCAGTCGGGCGCGGGGCCTGGCCCCTTGCACCTGCAGGTGTGAATAAAGCTTCTGGTCTTGGCAGCCGAGCGCCGGCGGGCTGGGAGGGCGTGGTGCCTGGGGGGGGAGGGGGCGCAGGGGCTGCACTGGGGGTCCCTTCTGCAGGGTGGGGGCACTGCGGGCATGGGGAAGAGCCACGGAGACTCGAGGAGGCCTGCACGGGCTGGGCGGGACACTGCTTGGCACAGGTGGCTTGTGCCAGCTCAGCACGTCCTGCCCCCCCGGTGATTCCCGGCAGCCGGACAAGGCCTGGCTGGACCCGTCATGTCCTTGGCCCTGCCCAGGCCCCCCCCCCCCACTGGCTGGAGTTGGACCACGTGCGAAGACAAAGCCTGGGGCACAGGGGCTGCCCCCCATCTCCTGTCTCGATGTGGAGGCGTGCTCTCGGGGGCTGTTATGGGGGGGCAGGTCCCAGAGACCCCCTTGGCTGGGGGCGGTGGTGCCCTTTGCCCCTGACCGATCTGCATGGGGCCAGGGCCTGGCTGAGCAAACAGGAGCGGGGACGAAGGTCTCTGCGGGGTAGCGGGGGGAAGCAAGTCCCCAGTGCTGGGAAAGTGGGGGTGGTTCAGGAACATGTCCCCCTACCCCCCGCCTGCTTCTTATCCCCTGGCCCCAAGGGGACCCCCAGGACCTCGAGCCTGGGGGCCTTCCCGCACCCACCAGGGCTCTGCGGGGGGAGAGGAGCAAAGGGCAGGGGGCACTGGCCCCCCCAGTCCCGGGCTGCCCCAGGGGTTAATGGCACAGGGGGGTGGGGAGTGACGGGGGTGAAACTCGGTAGGCGGGTTGAGCAAGACCTGGGGCTATATAGGGCCAAGCCTGCAGGCGCTGGACCCACCCGGACACCGGACCCCACAGCAGCATGCGAGCCACCGCTGCCGCCACCACTGCCCTCTGCTTGGCCTGGGCCCTGGCCCTGGTGCTCGCCTACCCGCAGTGAGCGCCCGCACGGGGCACCGGGCACTGCTCGGGGGCGGGTGGGCATGGGCAGGCATGCGTGGGAGCCCACCCCTCCCTCAGGGGCAGCACTGGAGGGGGAGCTCCAGTGGGCCAAGCACTAATGGGGCTGCTCTCCACAGTGCCCGCAATGGCCCTGGGATGACACCCCCAAAATTGCCTGGGGCTTCCCATGGCAGCCGCTGTGGGGCTGAGACCCCCAACGACACGGGTGAGACCTCCGTCCAGCGGGGTGTGGTGGGGCCGGGGGCTCTGCCCCCTGAGTCCGGCTTGGCTCACAGGATGGTCCCTCTCCGCAGACACGCTGCGGCGCTGCGCGGACGACGGGGCCTTCGACGCTGTGACGCTGGACGAGAAGGGCCGGATGCTGTTCTTCAAAGGTGCAGAGGGCTGGGGCTGGGGCTGGCGCCAGGGGGCTGGCGTTGGGGGACGCCCCAGGGTTGGCTGGGGGCCCACTCAGCCCAGGTCTGAGCCCCACTGCCCGCAGGGGACGAGGTCTGGAAGGGGTTGCACGGCGGGCCTGAGCCCATCAATGCCACGTGGCCCGAGCTGGGGTCGGGGCCCGTGGACGCTGCCTTCCGCATCCACCACCAGGACAGTCCTGAGCACGACAGCCTCTACCTCTTACAGGTGCCGTGGGGGCAGGCGAGAGCTGTGGGGGGGGCGTCTCTGGGCTGGAGCTGCCGCCCCCTCCCCCCCAGCCGGGCTGAGCGTTGCATCCACAGGGCGAGCAGGTCTGGGCTTATGCGGATGGGAAGCTGCGCTCCGGCTACCCCCGTGCCATCGGGGACGAGTTCAAGGGCGTGCCGGGGCACCTGGACAGTGCCGTGGAGTGCCACGTCGAGGAGTGCCAGGCCGAGGGCGTCATCTTCTTCAAAGGTGCATGCCGCGGGGTGGGGTGGGGTGGGGGGTGTGGGCTGGAGGGGGCCCGTTGGGTGCTGCCTGCATACGGCCCACGGTGCTGACCGCGCCCCCCGCCCGCAGGCACGCATGCGTACTGGTATGACCTGAGCACGGGGCAGCTGAAGGAGCGGGCATGGACACAGGTGGGCAACTGCTCGGCGATGCTGCGCTGGCTGGAGCGCTACTACTGCTTCCAGGGCCTGCGCTTCCTGCGCTTCCACCCGCTGACCGGCGACGTGCCCCGCCACTACCCCCTCGACGCCCGCGACTACTTCATCTGCTGCCCCGGCAGAGGTGAGGCCTGCGCCCCCGGGCCCGGCCCTGGCCCCCCGCGCTGAGGATCCCCTGGCGTCCCCAAAGCCCAAGCTCCCTGGCCCCCCTGCACCACGGCTCCACCAGTGTCTCCCTACCACAGCCCCCCAGGCCTGGCTCCCCAGATCATGCTCCTTGGGGACCCCCAGTACCCCAAACCACCCCCTGGGCCCAACCCCAAAGCACACCTCCACGGCAGCACCCGGGGCCCTGCTACCCCCGCAGCTACTTCTCACCCAGCGGCAGTGAGACCCCCCCAGCCCCCAGCGCTCCCCAATGCCCTGCTCCCCACGGCACCCTGCCATCTCTGGGTCCACGGGGACCCTGCCGACACTGTCTGGCTGCAGGTCACGGGTATGCGGCGCGCCAAAACGCCACGCTCTACGCCCTCATGGACCGCTGCAGCGGGATGCCCCTGCAGGCCTTCACCTCCGACGACAAGGGCCGGCTCTACGCCTTCCGCCGTGAGTGGGGCAGGGGGCAGGGGGCAGGGGGCTGCAGCACACCCTGTCCCGGGGCACAGGGATTGCACCCCAGCTGTCCCTGGAGCCACACGTGTCCCCACAGAGAGCTACTACTTCCGCCTGGACTCCCAGCGGGACGGGTGGCATGCGTGGCCCATCAAGCACACGTGGGCCGGGCTGGAGGGTGAGGTGGACGCTGCCTTCACCTGGGAGAACCTAACGTACTTCATCCAGGTAAGGCCGGTGCGGCGCCAGGCTCCGGGGGCTGTACCCGGGCAGGGGGCTGGGTGCCCGCGCCTGCGGGCCGTCCGCCTGTGCCCCCAGCGTGGCACGTCTCTGTCCGTGCAGGGCGCCCAGGTGTCCATCTACCGGGAGGACCGGAGCCACGCGCCGGTGCAGGGCTACCCCAAGAGGCTGCAGGACGAGCTGGGGATCCCAGGTGCCGACGCCGCCTTCATCTGCCCCGGCTCCACGCTGCTCTACGTCATCCGAGGTGCACGAGGGAGGGGCGCGAGGGCTGGGAGGGCGAGAGCACGGGGTGGCGGGATGGGAACCCGGACCCCCGGTTCCTATCTGAGCTCTGAGAAGGGAGCAGGGTCTGGGCAGGGGTCGGGCCCTGGGGTCTCTGGCTGCAGGCCCTGGCCCGGCCCGTGGCTGCCCAGGCAGGCGGCGTGGCGTAGTGTGGTGCGGCGGGGCAGGCCGCTCTGACGACCCCTCTGCCCGCAGGCAGCAGCATGCAGCGGGTGGACCTGGACAAGAACCCGCGGGTGCCCGAGCCAGCGGGGCCCATTAGGCATGAACACGTGGACAGTGCCACGTGCACGAGCCAGGGCGTGTACCTGTTCCACGACGCCGACTTCTACCACTACCCCACACCCGCTAGCCTGGCCAGCGCCTCCGAGACCGCGCCCCGCCAGAACACCGCCGCGGTCTTCTTCGCCTGCCCCGCCTGAGCGCGCGCCTGCGCCCCGACGTCCGGCAGGCGGGGGGTGGGGGGCTGTGGCAGCAAATAAAGTGGAGGGACGGACACCCCCCGCCTGCGTCTGTCCTGGGGGAGCGTCCGGGGGCCGCGGCGGTGCTCGTGGGGCCCGACAACCAGGACGAGGGGTCCGGCCACCCCTGGCCGGGCGGTCTGGGATGTGGCACAGGGGCGCGGGAGGCCCCTGCCCGGCGCCGCCACCGCCTGGGGCTCTGTCCACTGGGGGCCCCGGGGGGGCGGGGGTGCCTCGCTCCCGGGGGGCGGGGCGGCGGCACCCGGGGAGGGGGCGGGGGAGGGTGGCTCCGCCGGAAACGGAAGCGGAAGCTCAGGTTTCCGCCCGCAGCGAGCGGAGCCCGGAGCCGCGGCAGGTAGCGGGGGCGGGGGCGGGCGCGGTGCGGGAGCGGGTGCCCCCCCGGGCCGGCCCGTGACCCCGCGCTCCCGCAGGGCAGCCCCGATGGAGGCGGCGCGGGGCCCCCGCGGCTCGTAGTCGCGCGGCGGGGGGAGGGGCCCGATCCGGCGGGCCCCGCAGGCATGTCGGGGGCGCTGAGCAAGCGCGGGGACGTGGCCAACGACAACAGCCGCCTGGGCCCGGGCCTGGGCCTGGGCCTGAGCCTGAGCCTGGCGCTGCCCGTGCCCGCCCCGGACCCGCCGCGGCGCCCGGGCGGCACGGCCGAGGAGCCGGCCAACGCCAAGTGGGCCAAGGACGGGCAGAACCAGATGCGGCGCGCCGCGGCGGCGCGGGACCAGAACCGCAACGAGCTGGCCCCGCTGGGCCCGGGCGACGAGGAGGCCGAGGAGGACGAGGACGAGGACGAGGGCGAGGGCGACGAGGACTCCACGCCGGTGCAGAGCGACCCGGTGACGGCCGAGTCGGAGCCCAGCTGGGAGCGGGCGCCGCGCGACCTGGGCAAGAGCGCCAGCCGGCTCTTCGGGCCCCGCGGCAGCGCCGCCAGCGACGAGGACTCCAGCTGGGCCACGCTGAGCCAGGGCAGCCCCGCCGGCAGCTCCCCCGAGGACGCCGGTAGGCTCGCCCTGCCCCGGCAGCGTCGCCCCCAGCCCCTCGTGCCCCCGTTAGGTGCCCTGGCAGGGGCCGGCAGTGCCAGCGTCGCCCCGCAGAGCCGCCGGGGCTGAGCCGCGCTCGCAGGGGCGTGGGAGGGCCGGCTCCGGCTGAGGCGCTGCGCCCGGGGGTGCCCGGGGAGGCTGGGCCCGGGCGCGTGGGGGGAGCGGCTCCGGCGCCCGCATGACGGTGCGGAGCCGTCGTCAGCTGTTGCTAAGCGACCGCCCCGCGGGACCAGCTCTCGCCGCGCTGCCGAGCCGCTCGGCCCCGGCCCCCCCCAACACCCCCTGCGATGCCGTCAGCTGTTGCCAAGGGAAGCCCTGCATGCGGCCGGGGCCCGGCAGGTGAGTGCGGCGGGGAGGGGGCCTGCCAGGCCGCGGAGCCCCCGCCCCGGACCCCCCTTGCACGGGGCCGGCACCGGCACTCCTGGTTCCTGCCGCATCCCCGGGCCGGGCCGGCTGCGCCGAGCTGAGCGAGAGAGGGGGCCGCCGGGCTGCTGCCCCCGCCACAGGGCCAGACTCGGGGCCCGCCGGTCGCAGGCACGGGAGACGGGCGCCGTCGAGCTGGGGGGGGCAGAAGTAGCATCAGAGCGGGGGTAGTGGTCGGGGGTCGGGAGCGATGGCTTGCGGGGGGGCCGACGCCTCCGTGGGTGGCCGTGCCAGGCAGCCCCGGGTGGCGTGTGCCCCCTCCCCCCGTCCCGGCGGGGCCGCGTGTGATGGCCGCGGCAGATGGGCATGGGAGGGCACGGCACTGGGAAGCAGCTGCCGTTCCCGCGGGGGGGCCGGGGGGCGGTGCTCTGGCTGGGCGCTGGCGCCGTGTCCGGCGGCGACCGCCTCCTGGCCGCGGTTCTGCTGGCCGCGTGCCCGGGTGGGGCTGCGGCGAGGCACGGGGCAGCCCTGGCGTGCCCCTGGGGCCGGCCCTGCCGGCGGGGGCGCGGGGCTGAGCCGGGCCGTGCCCCCGCAGACTCGTTCTGGACCCGGAACTCCTTCGAGACGGACTCGGACCTGCCGGCCGGATGGATGCGGGTGCAGGACACGTCGGGCACCTACTACTGGCACATCCCCACGGGCACCACCCAGTGGGAGCCGCCCGCCACCCTCGGGCACACCCCGCCCGACGAGCCCCAGGTGAGCCGGGGCCTGCCCCCCCCGCCCCCCGGCTCCTGCCCCCGCCCCTGACCGCCCCTGCCGCTCTCTGCAGCTCACCTGGACGGGCCTGGCGCAGGCCGAGCGCTTTGAGAACGGCGACTTCTGGAAGGTGAGTGGGGCTGCGGGGGGAGGCCGTGGGGGGGCCCAGGGGCTGCGGTGCCCCGTCACAGCCCGTGGTCTCCCCCAGGACGACCCTGCAGAGGCTGTGACCCCAGAGCCCAGCGCGGAGGACATGGAGCTGCCCAACCTGCCCGTGGCCTCGCCAGACGTGACGTGAGCGGGGGGCACGGGGGGGGGGCGCGACACTGGGCACCGCCTGCACCCAGACTCCTGCTGCAGCTGTGCGGCAGCATGGCAGGGTGGTGGAGCCGGGATGCCCCAGCGGTACCAGTGCCCTGCTGGGGTGCGCCGTGGAGGGTCTCGTGCCCCGCTCAGGCTCGTACCGGGGACAGACGGGGATTTTCCCCTTGTCCGGTTGGTCGGGGAGAGAGCAAGGGGGTGGGTGCTGGGCAGCGAGGGGCAGTCGCGGTTGGGAGCAGGGCTCCGGGGTAAGCAGCTTCTTTCTCTTCCAGCTCCTCCCAGACCGAGGAGCGTGCGGTGCCCCCAGGATCTAAGGTACGGCTGCCTGCCTGGCTGCTGCTCTTACACCACCGGGATGGGGCGGCTGCCCGGGTACCGTTGCCGTGGTGCCGGGATGGGGCGGCTGCCCGGGTACCGTTGCCGTGGTGCCGGGAGGAGCCATCACGCGTGGTCTGAGTTGCCTGGCAACATATACCCTGATCAGCCGGGGAGGGCAGAGGTGGATGCCCCCGGGCCCAGGCAGCCCCCTGCCCCCCCAGGAGCCGTGGGCCTGGGCCGGTGCGGTTTGGGCGTGCGAGGCACGGGACGGCGTGGTGCGTCAGGGTGCGCTGCGCCGTCGCCACAGTGCTTCGCCGTGCGGTCGCTGGGCTGGGTGGAGATGAGCGAGGAGGAGCTGGTCCCGGGCCAGAGCAGCGTTGCCGTCAACAACTGCATCCGCCAGCTGTCCCTGCACGCGCCCGACCCCGAGCCCGAGCCCGCGGGCCCCTGGGGCCAGGTGAGCCGGGCGCGGGCTGGTTTGCGTGGGTGGGGGGTCGGCCTGGGGGAGGTGGGCGCATCGTTCCCTCTCCCCACAGGGCCGGGACCTGCTGCTGGTGCTGGAGAGCGAGACGCTGCGGCTGGTGGACCCGCGGGGGCAGGCCCTGCTGCACGCCCAGCCCGTGGCCGGCATCCGCGTCTGGGGCGTGGGGCGCGACAACGGCAGGTAGGGCCGGCTGGCGGGGAATGCCCCGGGGCTGTGGGGGCAGTGGACCGCGGGGATCCTGCCCTGTGGGCAAGGGGACTGGACGTGGGGGGCTCCTAACGCTCTCTCTGCTCTCTTCTATTGCTCCCGCGGACACAGGGAGAGGTACGGTACCGTCCGCGCCGCGGCCCCAGGCTGCACCCCCCCATGGCTTGGGGCCCTCTCCCCTGGCCCCCTTCTCCTGGGGGAGGACACCATCTCTGTGGGGGCACTAGGCTGCCCGCGGCCCTGCCCCCCCTACACCCCAGCTCGCTGCCGACTCATTCTGCACCTCCCACCGTCGCTCGCTGCCCCCACAGAGACAAGGGCCTGGCCTGTACGCTGGCTGCAGGGGTCAGCAAGGTCATTCAGGCGTCCCTGGACTGTCCACAGACTGCCCACAGGTCAACGCCCCAGGGACCTAGCGGCTCTGACAGCCGTTCCCCCCTTCTCCCCCTCCGCCCGCAGGGACTTTGCCTACGTGGCCCGGGACCAGCTGACCCAGATGCTGAAGTGTCACGTGTTTCGGTGCGAGGCCCCGGCCAAGAACATCGCCACCAGCCTGCACGAGATCTGCGCCAAGGTGACCCTCCCGGGACCCGCACTCCCGGGGGTCCCCACCCCACGTCCACCAGCCTGCACGAGGTCTGTGCCAGGCTGAGACCCTCCTGGGGACCTCCCTGCCCCATCATCTCAGCCTGCGGTGGGCTCGTGCCCCAGGGCTCTCTGGGAAGATGCCCGTGGGGGGGTGGGGGGGAACGGATCCTGGTGAAGGGAGCAGGCTGACCCCCGTGCTCCCTGTGCCCCCAGATCATGGTGGAGCGGCGCAGTGCACGGGCACTGACAAATGGTCTGGCGCTGGATCACTCCAAGATGGTGGAGATCCCTTTCCAAGGTGGGGCGTCCCCAGCCCCTGGGGCAGCGGGGGGGCTGGGCAGGGGACTGGGAAGGGAGGTTGGGGGCTGCCTTGTGGGAAGGGGGCAGGGGCCTGGCCAACGGGATGGGAGGTGGGCTCTGGAGCCAGCCAGGGGGGACAGGCTCTGGGGTCCAGAGTTGGCCAGAGGCCTGGATGGTGGAGGTGCTGGCCATTGGGATGGTACGAGGGCTGTGGGCTGGCCAATGGGATGGCAGACGGAGGTGATAGCCAAAAGGCTGGCCTGGCCTGGGTGCACCCCTGTGCACCACAGCCCCCCGTGCGGGGGCAGGCAGGGGCCCCGGCAGCTCCCTTCTTGCTCTGGTCCCTGCAGTGGAGTTCCCGGTGCCCAAGAGCGACCTGGTGCAGCGGTTCCAAGTCTGCTACCTGGGCAGCGTCCCCGTCACCAAGCCCGTGGGTATGGAGCGGCTGGGCAGAGGGGCGGTGGGGGGGTGAGGACAGGAGCTGAGGCCTGATGGGGGGCTGGTGCTGCAGGCATGGACGTGATCAACACGGCCCTGGAATCGGCGCTGGCCAGCAGCAAAGAGCACTGGACGCCCGTGGTCGTCAGCGTGGCCCCTGCCACCCTCACCATCACCCACGAGCAGGTGAGCGCCGTGCCAGGCGGGTGCGGGCGTGCTTCTTGACCCCCGCTACCCTAGGCCCAGCCCAGGGCTGGGACCCGCACCCGCTGCCCCGCGCATGGGGCAGCGGTGGGAGTCCCTAGTGTGCGTGGGCACGACCTCCTGCCACTGCAGTCCCAGCCGACAGCAGCGGTGCTGGGGGCCGTGGTCATGGGCGGGGGGGGCAGGAGCAGGCCCCCCTGATGGCCGTGTCCCAGCAGACAGAGGCGGTGCTGTGCGAGTGCCGCGTGCGCTTCCTGTCCTTCATGGGCGTGGGACGTGACGTGCGCTCCTTCGCCTTCATCATGGCCCGTGCCCCCGGCGACTTCCGCTGCCACTCGGTGTGGTGCGAGCCCAATGCTGCCGGGCTCAGCGAGGCCGTGCAGGCTGCCTGCATGGTGAGTGCCTGCTGTGCCCCCGAGCCCGGGGGGGCGGCGTGGGCCCCCCCACCGAGCAAGCGGAGCGGGAGCGTCGCTCCTGCCCACAGCCGTGCCCCCGTCCTGTCCGCAGCTGCGCTACCAGAAGTGCTTGGACGCGCGGCCCCAGGCCACCACCTCCTGCCTGCCGGCACCGCCTGCCGACTCTGTGGCCCGGCGCGTGGGCTCCACCGTGCGCCGGGGCGTCCAGACCCTGCTGGGCAGCCTGAAGGCCAAGCGTCCGGGCACGCAGACGCCGTGAGCCAGCCCCACGAGACCGGACCGCACGGGACGGCAGGGACAGGCGCAGCCTCGCCCCCCACCTGGGGCAGCCCCGGGGCCGGGACAGGGGGCGGGGGCGAGCAGACGGGGCGCCGTGGCCGCAGCAGTGCCAGCATCGCTGGGGGTCCCCACCTCGCACCACCTGGGGGAGGGGGGACTCGGGGCTGCGAGGGGCCTGGCCTGCGCCCCGTGCATGCGACCTAACCGCTGGTTTACCCCACGGGGGCAGGTGCTGGGGTGCCACGCAGGCTCCAGGCCCCCAGCCACCATCTCTGCTATAACAAGAGATCTGTGTTGTACTAAATCATTAATAAACCCATTCCACCAGCCCGGCCTGGCCTGGCTCCACTCCCTCCTGCGCCACGCGGCGGGGGTCGCACCGGCTGTGCCCATCCTCCCCCCACCCTTTGCCGAGTTCTTCCCCCACCCCCCAGATGCAGCCCCAGGTTGGATCCTTCACTCATTTATTGCACAAGGGGCACGGGTGGCAGCAGGCTCTGAAGCAGGGTGGATAAAAATCAACAATTTTTTTAAATCATTTTTAAAGATGCTTTAAAAAATAAACTTAGGTAACAATAGTTTTAAGATAAAATTAAGCTCAAAGTTATCATCAGGGGATAGGGGTTACACCTTCTAAATATATACTGTTAGAGACAGTATATTCGTGCAACTTTTTAAAAAGCTTTATCAGTAGGTCACAACAGGCTGTGGACTATATTAGGGGCCTACCCAATCTCACGGGGTCCCCAGAGGCTCCTCTATAGATTAGTAAAGGAAAGCACTCTACCTACTGGGAACGAGTGCTCCGTCAAGAAGATCCTATTAAGCGTCTCTGTGAAGCTTAGTTTCAGTTCTCAAACTGGACTTGCGTGTCCAGAGATCATAGACGGATGAGGTTCTTCAGGTAGATGTGCTATCTTTTATTAGACCAACTAAGTAGTTGGAAAAATTGTTCTCTAAGCTTTTGGGCACAAACACCCTTCTTCTGGCCTACGAAGAATTTGTTGTCTCCAGAGGTAACATCCTTGTTAACAGTAGTATGCGGAGGTGAGAGAGAACAGACTCGATTACCCACCCTGAGCCCTCGTCTCTAAGTTTGTGCACACACTGTCAAGCCCTCCTCTCTAAAAGTGCAAAGTTTCAAGAAGTTAAACAAACAAAGCAGCGGTTCCCACCCACTGACAGATTGCACACTGCCAGTTTAAAACTGCAACCTTAAGCACCGCCAGCACATGTTTGTCACGTAAAGCAATTATAATAAATCATTAATGGGAACCGCTGGAATAAAGGGTATTAAAACAACAAAAATGCACTTTTTGCAGAAAATGATTAAAGCGAGGTTTCCTGACCTGCGACTTAAATCATGAAATTGATTTAACTGAACTATGTCCACTCTGCTCTGCAGCCCCCTCTGCCCCCTACATCGGCCTCCCCTCCCCTCTGCAAAGCCCTGGCCCCGACGCACCTGCCTCTCCCCCCCGCCAGCCAGGAAGGGGATGCTGGCGCGTACCCCATCCCCAGCGTCCTCCTGGCACAGCCGAGCAGAGCCCCCTGCACCCAGGGCTGGCATCCCTCTATGCCCCAGGCAGGGCCCAAGCGCAGCAAGCTTCCCCTGTGCAGGTCAGCAGAGGCTGCGCTGGTCCCAGAGGCGCTGGATGTGGGCGAAGGGCAGGGTGGGGCGCAGGCTGCGGCACAGGGCAGGGTCGTCGATACGGCCAGTGCGCAGGGCACAGAGCAACGCGGCCTTGCAGGCGTCTAGGCAGGGCTCGCGCGGCGGGTGCCCCTTGTAGAATAGGAACCAGAAGCGCTGGAACAGGCGCTCGTCGTCCTGGAAGCGCCGCAGCAGCTGGTCCCAGTCAGCCGGGAAGGCGTTGGGCAGCCCGTAGGCCTCGCGTGCCCCATACAGGCGGCGCCAATGCGGTGTGGCCCCTGGCCCGGCTGCATTGGCTTCAGTCAGGTTCAGGATGAAGGTCTCGTGGTCCAGCACCCTGTGCGAGCTCTCGGGGTAGTTCCCGTCCAGCTGGTACACGCGGAAGCCTACGGGCCGGGGCGGGGCGGGTCAGTGCCGCAGCTCCCTCCCTGCCCCGGAGAGCGGCTGTGGCTCCCAGCAGGCCCCGAGGCACAGGCTGCGTCCCCCGCTCCCTCCCCGCGGTGCACAGCCCCGCCTGGGACACTCACCAGGGTTGAGGCTGATGTAAGTGGTGACGCTCGGGGCCACGAAGGCCACGGAGACAGGACGCGACAGGGTCTCCTCGTCGTAGAACATCTCAAACTCGTCCACGTGCGTGTGGCCAAAGAACTGGGCCACGATGGTGCTCTCAAACCTGCGGCAGTGCAGGGGGGTGGTCAGGGCCGGGGCCAGGGGCACTGGGACCTCCTTACGGCCCCAGAGAACCGGCTGGGCTGGGCCAGCCCCCCCGGGCTGCTGGCACGGTTGCACTGGAGCCCCCCCCGTGCAGGGGGACAGAGCTGGAAGGCACAAGCTTTCCTCTTGCTACAGGGAGCAGCCACCCCGGGCAGGGCAGAGCAGGCGGCTTGATGCTGCAGCCAGGCCGGCTTAGCTCGGGCTCAGGCAGCGCTTCCCTGCCCTCGTTGGAGCAGGGAGGCCGTGGGATGGACGCCGGGGAGGGGGCGCGATCAGTCCCTGGAGCGTTAGAGGCTGGGCAGGGACGATTTAGGCGCAGCGATGCCTGTGCTGGGTCACGGGGATCTCCCGGGACTCTGGGCATTGCTGTTGCCACATGAGCCTCAGAGAAAATTGGTTTTCCTTTCCTGTTGCTACACGTCACGGATTTTTAAGTTGCCCCGAGGCACTGGGCGCTGGCTGCGGCTCAGTCTGGGAACAGGGACTGGGCTGCGCCAATGTGCTGACTCCAGCCAGGACCCTGCAAGGTTGGTCCCAGGAGCAGACTGGGGGGGTCTCCCCTTCCCCCACATGGAGGGCACGGCCGTTGCCTGACGTCTCCTGGGTGCACGGACCTCCCTGGCAGCCGCAGGGCAAGGATGCGCCCATCCCTGCATCGTGGAGGCAGGGCCGGGCTCGCGAAGCCTCTGGGAACAGGCTGAGCCTGCACAGGGATGCGGGGACGTGTCAGGTCCAGGTCGGACGAGGATGGGACGGGACAATCCTGCCTGGAGCCGTGGCTGGGCTGCACGGGGCCTGGATGTGCTGAGGGGCAGGTCGGAGGGCACTGTCCTTCGCTCCTTGTCCCCCTCCACATGGGCTGTGTCCCCCACAGCTCTCATGCTGCTGCCTCCCCTGACTCCTGCAGTTTCGGGTGCCTGCGTGGGGTGGCACAGGGCAGGGCAGGGCAGTGCCTGGGGCACCCCACCCAGACCTGTCTGCATCCTGGCAGGAACTGGCCGCCCACCTGTTGACAATGCTGTAGTAGTTCCAGCTCCAGCTCCGCATGCAGTGGGCGGGCGGGATGTGCCCGATGATGTGCACCTGCGGGGGCAGGACGCAGCTCGTCATCCCCCCTTCTCCTGCCTGCCACGGGCCCACCCCAATGTGCCCGGGGGGCTTTCCCCGGCTCAGCCGGGCAAGCCCTGGGCAGGGACGGTCGTGGCTGGCCCCACCCGGGACCCCCGCTCACCTTCTCGCCAGCCGCCTCCGCTCCTGCCAGGATGCCCATGAGCCACTGGAGCTGCCCAGCTGGGTCCGTGGAATTGATGAGAAGCCAGAAGTTGGCATCGGAGCAGAAGTTCATGTTGAGGGAGACGAGGCGCAGGCCGGGCCGGATCCGCAGCGTGTAGAAGCCGGCGACTCTGCGGAGGGAAAGGGGCGGCGTGAGCGCGGGCAGCGGGGACACGCGCCCCCCCAGCCGGGCGGAGACTCCTGCGCCCTACCTCAGTGTCTCCAGCGCGGCGGGGGGCAGCCAGCCCTGCCAGGCCTCGGCCATGGCGTCGTAGAGCCAGGCGGACGAGCGGTTGCCGTGCACGTAGGGTGGGGGGAAGCTGTTGACTGGCACGGCCTCGTGGTTGCCCACAGCCGGGTAGACGGGCAGCGTCCCCAGGTGCTTGCGCAGCAGCGCGGTGATGGTGCGCAGCGCCCGCAGCTGGTCGGCCCGGCTCTGCTGCCACACGTCGTGGGCCGGGATGTCGCCGGTCCAGTAGGCCAGCTCGAAGGGGCCGGCGGAGCCCAGCTGGGCCAGCAGCGACTCCAGCGTGTGCAGGGGCAGGTCGCACTTGCCGTAGGAGCCCCAGTAGCCGGCCGCCTGCCGGGGCGGCCCCCCCGGCGCCGCGCCACGGCAGCACAGCGGGTCGGGGCAGGCGGCCTCGGCGCCGGGGGCGTAGGCGCGGTCCCAGTGCAGGTCGGTGAGGAAGAGCAGGCGGGCGGTGGGGGCGCCGGGCGCGGGCGGCGCGGGCGGCGTCACCGGCGGCTTGGGGGCGCGCGGCAGCGAGATGTTCCACGGCGACAGGATGTCCCAGCGCCCGCAGCGCGCCCCCACCAGCAGCCCGCAGATCTCGGCCGGCCGCAGCACCGAGCCGGCCCACACCTCCAGCACGTCGCCCGCGAAGAGCCCCACGGCGCCGCGGCACACCTCGTCCCGCGCCAGCCGCAGCCCCGTGCACACGCGCACCGCCAGGCGCTGGATGCGCTCCGCGCTGCTCTGCGTCTGCAACGGCCGGGGTCAGCGTGTGGTGCCCGGGGGGGGTGCGACCCGGGGGGGGGGTGCGACCCCGGGGGGGGGGCACTGCCTACCTGCAGGGCGAGGCGGAGCGCGGCGAAGAGCGCGCGGCAGGCCGGGCACGTCAGGTTCCGCCACCCGAAGTGGGCGCCCTTGGCCGCCAGCCCCGCGGGGTCCGGGTCCGGCCCCGGCCCCGGCCCCAGAGCCAGAGCCAGAGCCAGCGCCAGCGCGGCCAGCAGCGCCCGGCCCGGCCCCGCCATGGCCCCGGCTCCGGCCCCGGCCTCATCCGGCGGGGCGGGGCCCGGACGAGCGGACGCCCGGGCCGGCGCAGGGCACTGTGGGAGTTGTAGTGCAGCGGCGGGGCGTTGTGGGAGCGGTAGTCTTCGTGGTGCATTGTGGGGGCTGTGGTCTCCCTGGTCCCTGCGGCGGTAGCGGGGTCCGCGCAGGCGCCGCGCGGCATGCTGGGAGCTGCAGTCCGCGGCCCCGCTCGCCTGGGTTCGGCGGGGGGGCGTGTCCTGGAGGCGCTCGGCCCCGCCCCGTCCCCCGGGGCGGCCCCGGGCCCGGATCGGTCCGGGGTGCAGGTCGGGAGTGCGGTGCTCGCCCCCGCCGTGCCCTTGGGCCCGGATCCGGCGGTGGGGGGTGCGGGCGGGCGGCTGGCTCCGGCCGCCTCGTCCCTTGCAAGGGCGGCGCGTGCCGCTGCCATGGAGACGGCCCGTTGCCGCAGCGACCGGGGGCCCTGCCGGCATGCGGGCCGCGCCAGGTGAGCGCGGGATCGGGCCCGCCCTGTGCCGGGCCCGATCCCGCGCCCGCCGGCAGCAGAGGCGGTGCGGCGGCTCGGGGGCGCCCGCGGGCTCCTTCCCTGAAGTTTGCTCCAACCCAAACTGCCCCGCCGCCGCCCCGATCCCCCCCAGGGCAGCCGCGCAGGCGAAGGTGGCGCGCAGCAGTGTCCTACAGGCGGCCCCGGCCTCCTGCCCCGGCGGGGTGGGCACCCCCCTCCGTGCCGCGTGCCACCAGGCCGGACGTGCGGCGGCGCGGGGCTGGCGCCGTGCCCTGCGCCTGGGCCAGCGCTGTTCCTGCCCGCAGCCCCCGCGAGCCAGGGCCGAGCCGGCGGCGCGGCGGGGCCGGGGTCTGGTGCCCCTCGGTGACCCGGCGGGAGGGGCGAAGGGCCTGGCTCGGCGGCGGGGGGGGGGGTGCCAGCTGCCTAGGCCCAGTGGCGAGAGCCGGCCGCCCGAGCCCCTCTCTGCCTGACCCGGGCCGCTTCCTGCAGCTGCTGCGGGCAGATTGGATTAAAGCAGCCGAACGGGGCCGGAGCCGCAGCAGCTCGAGCTCCCCGGGGACCCGCGGCGGCGGCCACGGCTGGTGCGCAGCAGGGAGGGGCGGTGTGCGACGGGGACAGCGGCTCCACGGAGCACCCGCTCCCACTCCCACCCGCAGCCTCCGCTCCCCGGGTGCTGAGGGTGGCCCTGGGGCGGTCGGGGAGGCTGAGAGCACAAAGCCGTCGGAGGGACATGCTGGGGCCAGGCGCCGGGGGGGGGGGGGGGGGGGGCCGAGACATGCTGAGCCGGGTGCCATGTGGAGGGAGGGTCACATGCTGCACCTGGCCTGGGGTGGGGGGAACATGCCCAGCTGGGGGGGAAGAAGACACGGGGCACAACAGCCGAGTCCCAGGCTTTATTGCGTGGGGGGCTCTGCTGAGGGCACAGGCGCGCGGACGACACAGCACGAGGCGGCGCGGCAGGGCGGGGGGCAGGATTAATGCGAGGTGCCAGGGCGCCAGCTGGGCAGGGCCTGCCCTGGGCGCTCGGGCTGGGGGGGCCGGCCCCAGGCCCACACCCCTTCAGCCAGCGTGGCCTGGCCCCCCCCTCCCCCATGCCAGCGGAGAAGGTGCCGGCCCCAGGGCAGGCCCAGGTGGGGGGCACGACGCTCTTTGGACTGGACCTGGGGCAGCCTGCAGTAGCGGGGGGTGGGGCTCAGAGGGGCCCGATGCTGCTGACCGTGGTGTAGCTGCCCTTGGAGAGGGAGGGGGCGGTGGCGGTGGCCTCGTCGTCGGCGGGGGGCCGGCGGGCGCGGCAGGCGCAGGGACAGGTGCTGGCGCAGGTGGCCAGGAAGGCCTGGCGGAAGCGGCGGTTCATGAAGCAGTAGACGAGCGGGTTGGCGCAGGCCGAGGCGTAGGACAGCAGGTGGATGAAGGAGATGGGGGCGCCGGCCAGGGCGCGCTGCGCGGCGCCCGGGGCAAAGGCGCGCCACGTGTTGGCGGTGAAGACGGGCAGCCAGCACAGGAAGAAGAGCGCCACGATCACCACCAGCATCCGGATCACGCGCCGCTTGGCCCCCAGCTGCGCCTCCGACCGGCTGCTGCGCGCCCGCTCCGGCCCCGCGCTGCTCAGCGCGCCCAGCTCCAGCGCGCCGCCCGCCCCCGTCAGCTGCACGTAGCACCCGTCGCCTTCCTCGCTGCTCCGGCCACCTGCAACAGCGCGCGGACGGGTCACGGTCACGGTCCCCGTCGTCGGTGCTGGGCGCCCGGGAGAGCGCAGGCCAGCGGAGCGAAGCCCAGCTCAGCCCCACACTCACCGCCAGCCTCCCTCTTCACGTCCATCTCGAAGCGGATGCCGCGGTAGAGCTCACGCGAGATGAGCCCGTACGCCACGGCCATCACCACGCCGGGGATGAAGAACAGGACCAGCAGCAGCATCAGGTACCTGGGCAACGTAGCGCAGCCGGTCAGCGGGGCCGCCGCGCCCCCGCCCCCCAGCCCAGCACGGCGCAGCACTCACCAGGCCTGACTGAAGGGCTGGCTGGGCCAGGCGTGGAGGCACTGGTAGAGCGGGGGCCGCAGGGCCTGGGCCAGCGGCACCGTGGTGCTGTACACGGCGTAGGGCAGCATGAGCAGGGCAGAGAGCAGCCAGGTGCTGGCGATGACGCGCGCGGCGTGGGAGCGCGTCTGCCAGGCCCGCGACTGCAGTGGGTTGCAGATGGCGCTGTAGCGCTCCAGTGCGATGGCCACCAGGCTGAAGGTGGAGACGCTCACCGACACGCCTGTGCCGGGGCGACCGTGAGCGCCGGGGCCGCCAGCGGCGCCCGCCCCCGCCGCCGGCTTCCCCAGCCCAGCCCACTCACCGCTGCGGCCTTCCGCCAGCAGTGCCCCCCTCCGCCCCGTGCCACAAACTGCCCCCGGCAGTGCCCCCGGCCGGGCAGGCACTCACCCATGAGGTAGGCCATGAGCTTGCAGACGACGTCGCCGAAGACGAAGGTGCCCATGAGGTTGGGGACGAGGCTGAAGGGCATGCAGCACAGCGCCAGCAGCAGGTCGCTCAGCGCCAGCGAGAGCAGGAAGGCGTTGGTGACCGTGCGGAGGCGCCGGTTCAGGGCCAGCACGGCCACCACCAGCGCGTTGCCCAGCACGCTCAGCGCGAAGATCAGCCCGTAGAGCAGCACCCGCACCGTCACCTCCAGCTCTGCGCCGCAGCGGGGGGGTTAGCGCCGCCGGCCCGCGGAGGGGCCCTGGGGGCGGCGCTCGCTGCCTGCCCCCGACGGCGCGGCTCCCGCCCCGGACACCCCCGCCCCGGACACCCCCTCACCTCGGGACGGCCGCGCGGCGCGGCGG